>NW_007735269.1:10753-19311 GCF_000696425.1 Galeopterus variegatus | reverse complement strand
GATCTATGATACTATGGTAAGTAACTCATCTCAATGCAGAGATATAATAATCCACAGTGGAGGACCTATGGAACTCCATTTTTTCTAGACACTCTCTGTTGAAAAGACTAGAAATGGTATTCTGAGGGAGGAATTTATAGAAAGTATAGAGCTTACAGTATATTCAACAAGTGCTATGAGTCTTTTTTTTTTTTTTCCTTTTTGTCTTTTTTCATGTACGGCAACGGATCGCAACCCTCAGTGTCGCGCCCGTACCGGACCGGGACCGGCAACGGGATCGCAACCCTCAGTGCTGCCCCCGCACCTCGCTCAGCCAGTAAGCGGGAACCAGTCTGTATGTGGGATCCGAACCCTCGGTGGGAGCGCCGCTGTGCTCCCAAACAGCGCACTGTAGCAGTGCGCCACCGGGCCGGCCCGCTATGAGTCTTTTATATGACAAGAAATGTTAAGAGGCGTTTGGACTGCAGCAGAAAACAAGACAAACTAGGTTTCATCTTTCATTAGGTTACATCTTATAGGAGAAAGAAAGATGACAAGTAAGAAAACAAAACACAGAATAAACTCAGGTAATCATAAATACTAGCAAGAAAATAAGGCAGGGCAGCGGATGTGGCAGAGGATGACTAAGGGGTTCTTTTAGATTTAAGATCAGATACATCTCTCTGACAAGCTGATTTGTGATCTGAGACTTAAATTAATAGAGAACTATACAAGAATCCAGAAAATAATGTCTTCAGAGCCCCCACCTTAATGGCAATTTCAAACAAAAAAGGGAAAATTTCAATCCAAGGCAGAGGGAATAGCAAGTACAAATACTTTAAGGGAAAAAGCTTGGCACATCTGGGGAATAAAAAGGACAGTTACTAATTCAGAGCTTACCAATTTGACCAAGTCACAATAGCATGATGCTGTGCCTTACAAATGTGCGGGAATGTCAGTGCCCTCAGTCTTCAAGGCACCTGGGCATGAGATGTGTGACCCAAACTCCTGGGCCAGAATTCACTGATCATGAGAGTGTCTTTAATTCAACCCGATGTACCATGAAAATATTATCTTTGTTCCATGCGTGACAAAATTGTGGAAAATTTGGAAAGCATGGAGTCCAGAGGGTGATGAATGGGAGGTACAAGATGAGTGTGAAGAAACACATATGAGACCTTGTACTTCACGAAAAAGTATTTAGAATTTAGATGGAAAGTCATTTAAAAGGAGTGATGTGATTTAATTTATGTTTGATAAGATCTCTCTAGCCACTATATATAGATGGTGCACAGAGCAGAGTATTGGAATCAAGAAGCATTCCACATGTTCATCATTAGGGTGACTTTCAGGCTGTCTCTTGCTATCTCAGTACCTCAGTTTCTTTATCAAATCATCAGAGATAATAGCCTTTTTCCTTGGGCTTGCATCCCAGGTGTCTTGTGAAGGGAAGTTGGATGATATCAGCAGTTGCCCTGACACAGATAACACATAAAGGGGCGACTGTTATTTCTACTAGGGACACCAGGCATTCCAACCTGCCAGTTATCTCCCACAGATCAGTTTGTGAACAAGGGTTGATTAGCACACTAACTTCCCAGAAGGAGAACGATAAGGGGAATGGTGAGTCACTGGAAATTGCTGTGACACTGATCGGATCCCACTGGCCATGCTAACTCAGAATAAAGATGAATAGCAACAGACGTGTATCTATGACCTGTTTTTATCAAGTAAACCTGAATAAACCACAAGGGCGTCTATTTCCCTGCAGCTGGTGGGATACTAATCACTTCACTACTATGTTGCTCTTTTTTGCCTATTTTAGGAATAAGATATGATTTCACTTAGAAGTCAGGCCTGCAGGTGTAGAACAGGACAAGCATCACAGATCTGTAGTAAATGACACTGAGCAACCTGCGAGCCATGTATAGATTAGGTTCTCAACATGTCTAGATATGAAAAACCAAGACCACTAATTTCTGTTTTGTTTCAGAGGGTGTAGTGGTTTCTTCCTGAATAAATAAAATAATTTCTTTATTTACCTTCCTCAAACTGTTTCTAAATTTAAAATTATGACATTACAGTGACAATGAGTTGAAAAGAGTTTTAATATTAATTTATTTTTTAAGTGTGGATAAAAGCATGAATTTCTCTTTCTTTCAAAATGCAAAATATATTTTAAAAACAGATGGTACCTTAAAGGCGGTGAAGGAAGAGATTTTAAAAGTGATAAACACTTGAGCATGAGGATGCTGATGAGATGCAATGGAAGTACCGGGGAGAGGGATTAGGTACCATTATTTTAAAAGAAAAGGAGATAGTAATTTTAGGAATGATGTCATTGAAAAAGTGAGAGAACACAGATCAAAAAGTAATGATGGAAGGTTTGGCTTTTGATTGAAATGAGGACATTTTTTCCATTATTACAAGAGGAAAGGCAAAAATACAGATTCATTGAGTAGACATATGGGGGTACAGAGAAGATGAAGGAGTTTCTATAAGTCTGCCTATCTTTATTCAATTATGAAGCAAGACCATCAGCTATGAGTCAGTGAGGAAAAATGTTTGAGTAGGTTTGAGGCAGAAAAAAGTGGTTGGGAATAAGGTGGAATGGAGGGACCTAAACAGTTTGATTGAGTGCTGAAGTTTCAGCTTCCCTAAACTTACTTTACTGGGTGATCATTGCTCACAGAACTGCAGTCTTTAATAAGAATCATTCCAGCACTAGAGAGATGACCTTTGTTCTTATGCTGAGATTCTCAGGAAAATTGATTACTCAGTTGTGACTATAATGAAAATAGCACTAGTTCACACATCAGAATATCATCCAGGATTTGATTCCACTGTGAACAGGCTTTATGATTTTCGCCCAGTCCATTCCCTTCTAAAGAAAGTTTGTAACTAAACTGTAACAGTAGAAAGCACAGCAGTGTTTCCTGGATATGAGGGAGGGAGGAACTACAAAGAGCACAGGAAACTTTTGGAGGTGGTGTATATGTTCATTATGTTGATGATGGCGATGTTCTGCTGGATGTATATACAAGGGTACTGTTACCTAACCTAACCAGGATTCACTTGCCTGCACACAGTAAAGTCAACACACTGACACCAGGATTGCAAAAATGGAAAGGTAGGAGGTTTTTTGCAAAACGCCAAACAAGGAGGATGGGTAGCTCACTCTAAAAACCTGAGCTCTTCAGTTGCTTGGTGACAAAAATTTATGTAGGGTAAAAGCATGAGTAAGGGTTTTGGTTCATGATCAGCTTGTGGACATTCTGACTGAGTGCCATTCAATTACCAAGTTATTCTTAGAATATTCCATTCTGTCTGGCGACTGTGTTCTGATGGTCAGCAGGTAGTCATGAGTTTTCTTTGGGGGAGGGTCTTGGTTTCTGAAAAACAACTCAGATGAATGCATCAGCGATGTTCCCTATATCCCCACCATAGAGGGGGAGAATGCAATGTCTTATGACTGACTCAGATCTGTAGTTATTGTTACTTTATACCTGCTGAAACTTTCTGACCTTTGCATGTAACTACTTTCTTTTATATTTTTCTTTTTACTGCAGTCACTAGTGTATTACATATTAACTGAAGGCCAGGGATTCCGGGACTGTGGAATTTTCTACCTAATTTTTGAGGGGCCTGCTTGGCATAAGTACATCGAAGAATTCACAGAAAAAATGAATTATAAGATAATATGAATTTTTCCATGAACTTTTTGAAGTCCCTGATATAAGTGAAAACATCGAATCACAGGCTTTAAATCTGTGCAGTACATTATAGACAATTACACATCAATAAGCTATGAATGAAAGAGAGAGAGTTTGTAGGATATGACCTAATTTAGGTAATTTTTGTAAATTTCAAATAAAGCAAAAAATACAAATAACTAAAAAATGTTGATGTGCTGTAAAATATAAGATTGTTTTGAATAAGATTTTATAGAATGAAAAACTTCCTCAACCTTGAAAAATATTAAGTTATTGTGTCAGGCTAAACAACTGAAAAAGCCAGAAGGAGGTTTCTTACTCTGGCACAGGGTGGAGTTGAAGTAATAATAATCAAGTTCATTGATACTGTAGCCCATCATGATGATTGGTACAAGGAGTGAAAATGGGTAACTTCTTATGAAAATTTCATGAAAATGTGATATCTGTATTCAGGCTTCTTTTGTCCTCTTCAACAACTTTGCTACATAAGGCATCAAATTTTTTCATGTTGATAAAGCCTTCTCTGTCATGCTTGTAAGAAGCTGGTTGGTTCAACCCCAGTAATAACAACTTTGCTACATAAGGCATCAAATTTTTTCATGTTGATAAAGCCTTCTCTGTCATGCTTATAAGAAGCTGGTTGGTTCAACCCCAGTAATATATTTATTTATTTATTTATTTATTTATTTATATTTTTATTTTTTTCCTTTTTGTCTTTTCTCATGTCCGGCAACGGATCGCAACCCTCAGTGTCGCGCCCATACCGGACCGGGACCGGCAACGGGATCGCAACCCCGGTCTGTATGTGGGATCCGACCCCTCGGCGGGCGCCGCCGCGCTCCCAAGCGGCGCACTGTAGCAGTGCGCCACCAGGCCGGCCCCCCAGTAATATATTTAACCACTTAATGTATCACCCCTATGTGGGATACCCATATTTTAAAAGGAAGTCTATTCAAAACTCATGTATTCATTTATTCAATGAATTATTACACAAAGGTTTATTTATCACCGTGGTAATAGGCAGTTGAACCATAAAAAATATGAGTAATATAAACATTTAATCTGTTACTAAGAATATTTTCTTCTCTCTCTCATTCAAATTTAATAGGTTTTTCGAGTGTCATCCCTACTCCTACTTTCTGTGTCATTTCTTTTTGTTCCCCAATTATTTTGTACTTCAAATTGGGGCAATACTTTCTGATACCTAATTGACTGGTGTTCGTTTTAAATAAATGAAAAGGTTTGTCATGATACGAGGTTTCTTTCATTAGTTTACAAAATATCTAATATCTTTAGGTAAATAATAAAAATATTTTTATAGACATTCAAATAATACCTTGTGGACATCTATCTCAATCAAGGAAAATCTGGAAGTTCTCTTGAAGCTCTACACTGCCTTTGTGATACCCCCCCAACCTCCATGCATTTTTCCTTTATATTGTATTGTTATTGCCTTTTACATTCCAAATGATCCTGTATTACATGTATACATATGCATACACGTATAATGACACCTGGTTATTATTACATTTATCTGTTTACATTCCTTAAGCCCTTAATACAGGATGTATATTTTACTCATTTTTATATCTCAATACTAAGATCATGTCTGGTACTTAGTAAATGATAACTGTCTGTTGAATGAGGGAAGGAGAAAGGGAGGAAGGAAGGAATGAAGGCAGGCAGGCACTATCTTAGACATAAGGTTTACATCAGGGAACAAAAATATAAAAATAAGTTAGTGACCTCATAGAGTTTACCTTTTAACTGGTCTGGTTTTATGTCTACATAGAATACATACATATGTGAATGAACTACTCTTGACTGAAATAAAAAGAAGACAAGTTTGATCTAAACATATTCTCTAGTTCAACCTTCCAATTACTCATTATGATATTGAGTTCCACTTGACAAACTTTTAAAACTATTTTTATATTCCACATTCATATTGGCTTAGTTCTAATGTACAGAAGATCCAAATGCCAGTAGTAGTAATAGTCAATAATCTAGAGCTGACATTTTTTCCCCAAAAGAAAACCATTGCATTCAGAGACAAAAACATGTGCCATCTAAAATAACCTTAGCTTCCTATACATCAGTTAAAAGTTATGAAGAACTCTACTACTGTAAAAGTACAGAATATTTAGTGTTAACAATTACTTAGTCGATTGTCAAAAGCATAGCATATATTTCATACTAGTTACTTTTATAGTATTTTACGTGCATTATGATCAATGAAATTGCATGCTCTCAGCATGTGTCCTTATTTTCTTTTTTACGGAAAAGGCATTTAAAACCAGATTGTACATTGATCTTCCATAAAAATGTTGTACTACCACTTTTACAAAGTAGACTTATATGGGAAAAAGTTAATAATCTTACTCTTGTCCAAAGACTGAATTTTGAATGGTATTAACTAATATTTAAGATTTTTCATTTTGGCATTTTTCGTTAATATTAATATGGCATACTATTTCTACTTAGTCTTTGAGGACATACTAAAAGGGGTGGATGTTAGCAAATTCTGTTTATAAGGATATTTTTGAAGCCTTTTGCATCTATGCTGAAGAAAAATGCACAGACATGTTTTCTGTAGATAGTTCATAATATCTAACATATTGACTTCAGAATAATTTTGTAGTAAAATTTTAAATATGGTACATTAACATTTTAAGTTTTTCTGATTTAATTAATAGCACACAGAAAAGCACTATTTTTTTTTCAAAATTATGAAACAAAAATGAAGAAAAAAACTCTCTTGCTAATCCTTGTGAACAATATCCATCTAAAGTTTTCTAAAGGTAGTCTTAAGTGATATACCAGTTCTTATACATCACAAGCACATGCATGCACGCACACGCACACACACACACACACAAACACACACACATGTGCTAAGGCCATGCAGCTTGAGATAGGCATGTTTAAGTGGATAAAATGTCAGGAAAAAAAAATAGAAAATGAGTTGTACAGGAATCACAGTTCCATTCCTTTAAATAAATCTTTACAGTTTGTTCAGGATTTAGTCATCATGCTTCTTTTTAAGTTTTCTAAATATCACTCTAGTGATATAGTTCAGGATATATATTTTGTAATTTCTATTTTGATTCTTGTTTGACCTGTGGGTTATTTAGACATGTTTATTTAATTTGTATAAATTTGGTAATTCCAAAGATTTTTTTCTGTGATTGATTTTAAATTTAATTCCATTGTATTTTGAGAATGTGCATTGTATGATTACAATCCTTTAAAATATATTGAAACTGGGTTATTTATTTTTAATTGACAAAAATTGTATTTGTTTATGGTATATTATATGAGGTTTTTATATATTTGTGCATTGTGAAATACCTAAATCAAGCTGATTGACATATCAATTACATCAATATTTATCTTCTTTTTTTGGTGATGAGACCATTTAAAATCTACTCTCCTAGCAATTTTTGGGTATACAATATATCGTTATCGACTGCAGACATCATGCAATACAATAGATTTTCAGAACATTTTTATCCTTTCTAACTGAAATTTTGTACCCTTTGTCCAAAATTCTTTCCTCACCCACCCCTGCCCCGGGTAACCACCGTTCTGCTCCCTGCTTCTATGAGTTTAACTTTTTAAATTCCGTATGTAAGTAAGATCATGCAGTATGTGTCTTTATGTGCCTGGCGCATTTCACTTAGCATAATGTCCCCCACGTTTATCCATGTTGTCCCGAATGACAGGATCTCCTCTTTTAAGGCTGAATAGTATTACATTTATGTGTATATGTATCACATTTTCTTTATTCATTCACTGATTGACATTTAGGTTGAGTCTTGGCTAATGCTGATATCTTGGCTAACTAATGCTACAATTAATATGAGAATGTAAATATCTCTTCAAAATAATGGTTTTATATCCTTTAGATATATATCCAGAAGTGGGGTTGCTGAATCATTTGGTAGCTCTATTTTTAATTTTTGGAAGAAAGCCATGCTATTTTTCATAATGGCTATACTAATTTTAATTACCACCAATAGTATAAAAGGGTTTCTTTTTCTCCACACTTCCTTACCAACACTCATCATTTGGTAGCTCTATTTTTAATTTTTGGAAGAAAGCCATGCTATTTTTCATAATGGCTACACTAATTTTTATTACCACCAATAGTATAAAAGGGTTTCCTTTTCTCCACACTTCCTTACCAACACTGGTTATATTTTGTCATTTTGATAGCAGCCATTCTAACAAGTGTGAGGTGATATCTAGAAAGCTTATGCACAACAAAGAAAACAATCAATATAAACAACCTGTAGAATAGGGGAAAATATGTGCCAACCATACAAACAAAATATATAAAATCTCAACTCAGTAGCAGAAAATAAGCAGCTTGATTTAAAAATGGGCAAAGAACCAGAAAAGATATCTCCAAAGAAGACATACAAATGACCAACATTAATATTAATGTTAATATTAATATTAATATTAATGTTGAAAAATGCTCAACATCACCAATCATCAGCGAAATTAAAGTTAAAACCATATTGAGACTGGTCTTTATGGCTTATCATGTTGCCATCCTGAATGTTCCATGTGTGCTCAAAAAGAATGTGTATTCTGCTAATGTTAGTTGGACTGTTCTAAATGTCAGTTAACTTGGTTAATAATATTATGAAAGTCTTCTATATCCTTGTTAATTTTCTATCTAGATGTGCTATAACTTACTGAGTATTTAAATATTAAAACTATGATAGTTGATTTTTTTGTGTTTCTTCTGTCAATTCTGTCAGTTTTTTCCTTTATGAATTTTAGGGCTTTGGGTGTGTGTGTGTGTGTGTGTGTGTGTGTGTGTGTGTGTGTGTGTGTGTGTGTGTGTGTGTGTGT
>NW_007735269.1:4197-10535 GCF_000696425.1 Galeopterus variegatus | reverse complement strand
TGTGTGTGTGTGTGTGTGTGTGTGTGTGTGTGTGTGTGTGTGTGTGTGTGTGTATTTAACTCCCTGATGCAGTGACACTTTTATCATTATAAACTCTTTCTCTTGTACTCTACGAATAATCCAGTTATTTTATCTATTTTTTTTTCTGATAATATAACCATTCTCTTATTGTTAAATCAGAATGGTATATCTTTTTCCATCCTTTTACTTTCAACCTATTTGTATCTAAAGTATGTCTCTTGTAGATATTATAGTCATATCTTGCTTTCTTATCTGCTCTGGAGATCTCTGCTTTTTGAGATATTTAGTTCACATTTAATGCAATTGTTCTTGGATTATATCTGCCATTTAGGTGTTTGTTTGTTACATAAATCTATTTATATATTTCTTCTCCACTGTTTTATTTTAGTAAAAAAAAATTTTTTTTTGCATGGCATTGAAGTTTCAGTATTTATTTTTCTTACGTATATACTTTATGCTGATTTAGTAATTGACCTTGTGATTACAGTTTGAATCTTAATTACCAAAATTATTTCAGGTTAATGTTAAATTAATTCTGGTAAAATATGCAAATTTGCTTTAATTCTTCTGTTTGTGACCCCTTCCTTTAAGCTATTATACACATACACATATACACACACACAAGCATGTAGAATTATTGCTTTAAATAAACTTATAATTTTAAATAAATAGAATAAATGATATTATCATTTTCTCTATATTTATCATTTCCGTAGGGTTTTTTTTTTCCCTACCTGTCTGTTCAAGTTGTTGTCTGGTGTCATTTCTTTTCGATTTGAGTACTTTCAAGATTTTATTTTTGTCTTAAGCTTTCATTCCTTTGATTATGATATTACTAGATGTGGGTTTCTCTCTGTGTTTAAGTTACTTGGGATTGTTGAGCTTCTTTGGATCTCACTCTTTGATTTGACTCTGTGTGTGAGAGAAAAGTGGGTAGTTGTCAGCCATTATTGCTTTAAATATATTTCTGCCCCTTTATCACTTTTCCTTTTGATATGTTTAGTATTATCCCAGAGGTCTCTCAGGATCTCTTTAGTTGTTTTTTTGTTTGCTTGGTTTTTTTGTCAGTGTTCTCTGTATTGCTTCAGATTTGATCATTTCTGTTGATTCCTTCTTATGCCATCTTAAATTTGCTGTTGAGTCCATCTAGTAATTTTTAAAAATGTGGTCATTGTACTTTTCAAATACAGAATTTTTGTTCTTATTTTATAGTGTTTATTTTTCTATTGAGTTACCCTATTTGAGTAATTGTCATCATATCTTCCTTTAGTTCCATCAAAAGCAGTTTTTAACAATTTTATATATAGTTACATGTATATAACTATATATATATAAAAGTCTTTGTCTATTAAATACAGTATGTGGGCCCACAAAGATTTTCTATTGAATATATATTTTTAATATATATCTAATTTTTCCGATTCAATGCGTGACTCTTTTTTTTTTTTTTCCTTTTTGTCTTTTTTTCATGACCGGCAACGGATCGCAACCCTCAGTGTCGCGCCCGTACCGGCCCGGGACCGGCAATGGGATCGCAACCCTCGGTGTTGCTCCCACACCTCGCTCAGCCAGTGAGCGGCTGGTCCGTATGTGGGATCCGAACCCTCGGTGGGAGCGCCGCCGCACTTCCCAAGCGGCGCACTGTAGCAGTGCACCACCGGGCCGGCCCTCAATGTGTGACTCTTAATTGTAACTTTTAACCACTTGGTTGAAAAGTATGAGTACAATTTTATGTAATATATTGTAGCAACAATTGATTTTGTTGTATTGTTCTGAAAATTTCTGTTTGTTTCTTTCTATTTTTGTAACTTGCACTCTTAAACTTATCTGTCTTTTCCATGGTGTGTGGTCACTGATATATACAGAGAGTTGCTTTTTATTCTTACTTTAATTTCATTTTAGCTTTCTAGGTTTCTCTTCTGTGTCTTGATAGCATATTGACTAGCCAATTATTTGAGAATAGGTAATGCTCAAACATTTTAAGCCCATATGACTTTCACCCTCTTTCAATTAATATCTGGGGGAGTTGGTAAATGAATTCAAAGTTGCAGCAAATTTTCAAATATCCCTTGAGTTTCACTTTCCTCCAGGCTCAAGTCATGCCTTCATGTTGTTATATTTTCTCTTTTAGCCAGGGTTGTAAATAAAGCTTATCTGTGATCCTCTATGACTCTAATTTTCAGAATCTGCTTGTTAAGTTTCATCTGATCCACTGCTGGCCCTAACAGGACTGCAATCATAAGATATCAAAAACTATGGGTATTCCTCATTAATTAACAACCAAATTTAACAACTTTCAGCTGGCAGTGAAGCAAGTTTTCGTCCAAAGCTTAAATATAGTGCATAACCTGTTCCAACAAAGCTGTAGTTTTCACATACAGTCTGACTAACACTGATAAAGTTAATAACTAAGCTGAGGGTTCATGGTGGGAACAGACAAGAAGACAACAGACCTCCATAGTAATTACCTAAAACTCTAGCATTTTTGTTTTCAATAATAAACTCTTCTCAATTTGTTTGCTTTTGATCAATTTCCATTGCTGTGAAATAATGCCAATTTATAGTTTAAATTTTTACTTATTTTATACTTATTTTGTGCTTATTTTATACTGTTATAAATTTTATACTTATTTATACTTATTTTGGTAGAACAGAATTGCAAACCCCTTCAAATATCCATAATTGGAAGTCTCCCAGTTATCTATAAGAAGTATTTTTAAACAGAGATGCCATATATACATTTAGCCACACATTTATCTTTTTCGTCACACTTTTTTTTTGACTTAGATTTATACCCTGCTGCTTCCATAGCTAAAAGCAGGCTGTGTAATGGTTTAAATGAACTGAAAACCATCAATTCATTCATCCCTAAACAATGTATATAAGCTACAACAGAGTACCTCCAGAGAAGTTGCACCTTTACATGGCATATTATAAATCTCTAGCTGGACCATCTCATCCTTATTTTGGCTGTAGTTTATGATCAGCCTTACAGGTTTCCCAAAGACAAATGTAAAGATACCACAAACCCACTGCAAGATAACTCTATCCTTATGTACTGCTTAATATCTTAATATTATTATAAATAATAAATTTTACTTTCACTTTTCTCTTCATTTTGACATAGAACAGCAATTGTTTTTGTATCAATTGACTTTATCCAACAAAATTGCTAAACTCTCATAGCAATTATTAATTTATCAACAGATTGTTTCACATTTTCTATATACCAATCATGTCATCAATGACTTTAAAAAAACTGATGCTTTTGTGTTTTCTGAAAAATCTCTCATGATCTGTACCTTGTTCCTCTGTACTTGGTCAATCTTATTTTTTATCTCTATGCTTTGATACTGTGTTTTTATCTCTGGTTTTCAGCAAGTTTTATCATCTCTGTAACTTCTATATTGTTTCTATTGACAGATTTGTCTTTTGGTTATGAGTCATATTTTTGTGCTTCTCTGCATGATTTCAGAATTTTTGATAGGATGATAAATTTTATAATTTTTTAATTGCTGCTTTCTGCCTTTTGTTGTATTCTTTTAATTGTGTTAAATTTTGTTTAAACACAGAGTTAAGTCACTTGGAATCAATTTGATACTTTCTAAGTTTGCTTTTCGAATTTGTTAGGTTGGCTCCAGGGCAGCTGTTGGTGTAGAGCTAATTTAGTACCATTACTAAGGTGGTAACCTCCCGCAGATTCTAACTGATAATCTGTGTATTATAATTTTTTCACTCTAAGGGGAACATCAACAGTTCTTAGCCCTGTGTGAGCTCTGGAAATTGTTTGATCTACTGCTTTTCAGTAGTTCCTTCTCCAGCCTATAAGATTTTCCTTGCCCAAATATGCAGAATTATTTCCAGTAAAATACTTGAGGGAAATTTTATGCTTATTTACAAAAATACATTCTCTCTCTGTATGTGTGTCTATGTGTGTCCCTCTTTCTGGCAATCTATCCCAGAATTTTTAGGTATCTTTAATAAAATCCAATCTCTGTTTCTCAACTAAATAAGACTACTAGGTTCTTCTTAGATTCCCCTTTCCCATGCCGTGGAGAAGCTGTAATCTGTAGAAATCGTAGGATCCGCTTTGTTTGTTTCCTTCCTCTTAGGGATCACATTCTCGTGCTACCTGTTGTTCATATGAAAATTATTGTTTCACACATATTTTTAGGTTTTATAGCATGGTTACTCATTTGTTTATACATCGGAATAACTTTTATTCTTATAAAATATGTTGGCCAAAGTTTCTATTTTGATTTCAATAGAGGTTGCATTAAAACTGTAGAGGAGAATTAACATTATTGGCAGTAGTGAGACTTCAGTCTAAAAACATTGTATTTCTCTGTGTTTATTTTGATCTCATTTTTCTTTAATGTATTTTATAATTATCTTTGTAAAAGTCTGGCACATATTAACTTTTAAAACAATTATACAGAATCGGCTAATTGGCAAGACTCATGAAACTGCAAAGTATACTCTCATAAAACTTTAATAAAGCTAGAGGATGACAGGAGAATAAAAACATTGGCAATTACTGAGGAGTCCAGACTTCTAGACACAACACTTAGAGTACTCTCTTAGCACACAATGTACATCATCTTTGGATTATGAACTACTAAATTATTTTTGAGCTATATTAGTTTCAGAGGAGAAGAGGCACAAGTCTATTGAGGGATCTTTTATACCCTGCTGCTTCCATAGCTAAAAGCAGNATTTGTTTATACATCGGAATAACTTTTATTCTTATAAAATATGTTGGCCAAAGTTTCTATTTTGATTTCAATAGAGGTTGCATTAAAACTGTAGAGGAGAATTAACATTATTGGCAGTAGTGAGACTTCAGTCTAAAAACATTGTATTTCTCTGTGTTTATTTTGATCTCATTTTTCTTTAATGTATTTTATAATTATCTTTGTAAAAGTCTGGCACATATTAACTTTTAAAACAATTATACAGAATCGGCTAATTGGCAAGACTCATGAAACTGCAAAGTATACTCTCATAAAACTTTAATAAAGCTAGAGGATGACAGGAGAATAAAAACATTGGCAATTACTGAGGAGTCCAGACTTCTAGACACAACACTTAGAGTACTCTCTTAGCACACAATGTACATCATCTTTGGATTATAAACTACTAAATTATTTTTGAGCTATATTAGTTTCAGAGGAGAAGAGGCACAAGTCTATTGAGGGATCTTTTATACCCTGCTGCTTCCATAGCTAAAAGCAGGCTGTGTAATGGTTTAAATGAACTGAAAACCATCAATTCATTCATCCCTAAACAATGTATATAAGCTACAACAGAGTACCTCCAGAGAAGTTGCACCTTTACATGGCATATTATAAATCTCTAGCTGGACCATCTCATCCTTATTTTGGCTGTAGTTTATGATCAGCCTTACAGGTTTCCCAAAGACAAATGTAAAGATACCACAAACCCACTGCAAGATAACTCTATCCTTATGTACTGCTTAATATCTTAATATTATTATAAATAATAAATTTTACTTTCACTTTTCTCTTTGTTTTGACATAGAACAGCCATTGTTTTTGTATCAATTGACTTTATCCAACAAAATTGCTAAACTCTCATAGCAATTATTAATTTATCAACAGATTGTTTCACATTTTCTATATACCAATCATGTCATCAATGACTTTAAAAAAACTGACAGTTTTTTTCTTTTCAACTTCTGTGATTTGGGTGTTTTTTTTTTTTTCTCTTTTTACTAAGATCTCCAGTGTTGACTAGAATTGGTGAAGGAAGGTACTTATGATTTGTTCTTAATCTCAAAAAAAAAAAGCTTTCATAGTTTATATTATGTTTGCTGTTGATTCTGTATAGATGTACTTTATCTGAATAATAATGTTTCCTTCTGTTTCTAGTTTGATAAGAATTGTTTGGACTGTGGATTGAAGTTGAAATTCATCAAGCACGTTTAGTTGTAGATGTCTTGCTTAATTGGATTGTAATAAAATAACATATTCTTAATTTAATCCTTTGAGATTTGTTGACATTTAAATCGATTGAAATGAATACGTATTCTGCATTTGTTGGGTGGGTTTTCTCTATCCATTAGCTCAAGTTTATTAAGTATGTTGTTCAGATACTTTGCATTGTTGCTGGGATTAGATTTTCAGGTAGTAATTATCAATTAGTAATACTTATCTACTGTTTAAAACTATCTTTATGAATCACTTAAATGTTGCTGCTTACAGGAAGCCCTTTGTAGTCATTAGTACTGAGATCACTTTCTGTGTTTTCACAGTGACCTGTGTATACTTTATTGTATTTAACCTTCCATTAGCTGT
>NW_007735269.1:2190-3313 GCF_000696425.1 Galeopterus variegatus | reverse complement strand
CTTTCTGTGTTTTCACAGTGACCTGTGTATACTTTATTGTATTTAACCTTCCATTAGCTGTAAAATGAATAGAACAGAAATAAATATACATCTAACATATTATTGAATTGTCAGGATGGATGCTAAAAATATAAATATGTGTGTGTGTCTGTGCGTGTGTGTGTGTGTGATTATTAATACAATAAATTTAGGGATATCTGTCAGCACATTTTCTTGTGCTAATCTTCATAATTATTAGTTTTATGACTTCCTATCTTTTGAACATAAGTCCAGACCAACGTTGTGATAAGTTTTGTGTATGACAGCATAATAGTTTTTCCATTACTGTCAACATTTATTCTTCACTGGATTCTTGAGTCCTTGCTTGAGTAATTTACTTTGTTTTTTTGTGATCACTCTCCAACATTCAGTCAAATTCTACTCACTATTCTCTTGTTCTTGTTTTTCTGTACCTGAGACTCTGACATATTCCACTCCTAATCAATTCTACCCTTTAATGTTGGTTTTAGTTCCTTAATTTCAGCTAGTTCTATTCTTCAAACCCCCTTGTTATGTGTTCTACCATCTGCCAAGAGATTTCTCTGCCACCATATACTTTGGTGATGCCACCGTATGAATGTCTGGACCTCCTCAAATTGTCTGATGCTTAGATCTTCTCAGACTTCTTGTCAGGCCTCTGCAGCAGTGAGTTCACTGTTTTCCAGTGGGGCATCTTGTGTCTTAAATGAGCCATGGTTTTGACGTAAGGTTTCAAAAGCATGTTTTCAGGTAATTCTCTGACATTTACAGATATTTTTCTAAAAACCACTATTGGAGAGGAACTAATGTAACTGGAACACTGAATAACAGCAAAATAAATATGGTGAACAATTTATGAATTTTATTTCTAGATTTTAATTTGATATTTTCTATGTTCAAACTTCCAAAGCCTCACCTAAAACCAGAGGCAGCCTCAGTTCCCAGTAAGAGAAATGGCCCTCCGTTAAAGTTAGAGATGTCAAAGGCAAAGCAAGACAGGGCAATAAAGGCACCTAGTTGTGGTCAGGGAGGCACTGAAAGGGAATACATATAAACAAAGAAGAAACAGATCTAAAGTTGTCAACAGAGTCTTTTAAGATGGCGA
>NW_007735269.1:0-571 GCF_000696425.1 Galeopterus variegatus | reverse complement strand
TAACTGATTTCTGGTTGGGAGAGGGGAGCCTGGAGCACTCTGGAGCTGCTTTGAAGCTGCCGGAGAGCACTCCCAGAGGGTGCCCCAGGTGACCCATCCTGGGGGGAGTCAAAGAGGAACTGTGTGCTGTGGGACCCTCCCCCGAGGAGCTCACACCCTGCAGTTGGAGAGACGAAACACCTTCTGGGCAGGGCGGGGCAGGGCACAGCTTTGATGTCTCAGCTGAAAGACGAGGTTTGCAGAAGACACGCCTCAGCCCTGTTCTGAATGCACAGACTGGGGAGGGGTCCGGCAAAAGGAGGCGGAGCCTCAGAAAAAAAAATAAAATAAAATAACAATAATTACACACCCTGCAGGAACTCTTTGCAAGGCTCAACTGCCCCACCTAGTGCACACAGAGTGTGAAAATGCCCCGATAGCGAGGTGCAGAACACACACACCTTACGGGACTGGCAGGGCGGTATCCAACAACATACTAGAATTCAAACTGACCAAAGAACAGACTTCCCACAGAGGTCCAAGACCCGAGTGAAACGCCCTGCCAAAATGAACAAACACCCAAAAAGAGATA
>NW_007735268.1:11167-80424 GCF_000696425.1 Galeopterus variegatus | reverse complement strand
CACACACACACACACACACACACACACAGAGGCATGCACCTACCCCCAGGGAAGTACAGACTTAAACTTAGCTAGAAACCTAGCTGTAGTGAGAATAAAAATGACAGCCATGCTAGTTTTGTCCTTTTGATTTTTTAACATATTATAAGTCAGAAATAAGATCCAGAAATAGAGAAATTTTTCATCATCACCTCAACACCATGGGTGACAAATCAATAATGATAGTAGCTTATGCCAGGAATCCCTAGTAATTCTTTTTTTTCTGCCCCTATTTAAAAAAAAATTGCTTGGGGTATGATTTTTGTTTTTGTATCAAAATAAATACCTATTTAAAACATAAATATTACACAATTACCTATCATTTTTCATTAAATGAGTTTTAAATTAAATATTGAGTAGATACAAAAGAGTATTTATAAAATAAATGTAAAGGGAAAATAATAAGGATATGGTGATCCCCTGTGAGTACAACACTTTGATTAAAAGATTATCATCATTAGGGCCGGCCCCGTGGCTCACTCGGGAGAGTGCGGCGCTGGTAGCGCCAAGGCCGTGGGTTCGGATCCTATATAGGGATGGCCGGTGCGCTCACTGGCTGAGCGTGGTGTGGACCACACTGTGCCGAGGGTTGCGATCCCCTTACCAGTCAGGGAAATAAATAAATAAATAAATAAAAGATTATCATCATTAGCCCGAAGTTCTCTGCGTGCCCAATCCCTTTCTCATCTCCTTCTCTTTAACCTCAAAGTAGCCAATATATTGAATTTCTTTATCGTTACTTTGCTTTTTTTTTTAGCTGTATATGTTTTATTCCTAAAAGTTTCCTGTTTCATTTGAAATATATATAAATAAAATTATACAATATATTCTTCTTCGACTTCTCATTCAATTTCTATCTTGTGATTCATCCATGTTGCTGCATGTAGTTATTGTTTTCTCTGCTGTAGAATAGTCTATTGAATTAATACGTATGTCATACATTATCTACCTCTTCTTCTGTTGGTGGTAATGGCTTATTCGCTCTCTATTACAAACTGTTCTTTTACAAATATTCTTGAAAATTTCTTCTGGAGCACATATAAGAGGATTGAGAATATACACAGCATATACTCAAGAATGGAATTGTTGGACCACAGGCAGATTCAACACTATCAGGTAATACTAAATTAATTTTTCAAAGTCATTTTACCAGTTTATTCTTCAATTAGCAATATATTTCAGTATCTCAACACTGTCACTAACATATATTATTTACATAGGATTTTTTGGAAGTTATTTAAGATTATCCTTTTACAGTCGCTAATAAGTGATTAAGTACATAATCTTTGTAGTTTCTAATCAGTGATTAAATACACAATCCTTATTTCCTTTGAAAAAATTTACACTTATCAACTCACATTCTTCACAAATAATTCACACATAACTAGTTGGTAAGTGCAAGGGAGTTAATATCTGAGGGTACTTCAAAAGTTTCACTGAAAAATAGAATTAAAAGATAACACAAATCTTTATTTCCTTTGAAAAAATTTACACTTATCAACTCACATTCTTCACAAATAATTCACACATAACCAGTTGGTAAGTGCAAGGGAGTTAATATCTGAGGGTACTTCAAAAGTTTCACTGAAAAATAGAATTAAAAGATAACACAAATCTTTTCCTAAACTTTTTGAAGTACCCTCGCAAGTAAAACTTTTGTTAATTAAATTAATAAATTTTACATATATAATGATTAAGAGGCATTCAGTTATTGATCACTAATTATGCCCTCAAAATCAAAAGACATAAAATGAGAAATTAAAATGTAAAGTTAACCAGCAAGTGTACTCAATACAGAAAAATCATAATCCATATTTTTTTTGTATTTGCTTTTAAAACCCCTACATTCAAATATGTTTTAAATGCTCTTTAAAAATGTATACTTAGCAAGTTTAGCTGTCTTTTTAGCCATACGTATGTTTTTAAATGGACTGATGATTTAACTGTGGCTAGTATACCTTATGAATTAATGTCTGTTAAGGGCATAGTTTCCTTCCTTTTTCTTCCTTCCTCCTTCATTCCTTTTCTTCCTTCCTTCTATTATGTACTTCTTTCTTTTGCTTAAATGAATGATTTAGTAAATAATAGACATTATGCTAGACTCTAACCTAAATAAATGTCTATTTAAAAGACACTTGTATTTTAGATCTATTTGTCTGATGTTTCTAAATATCTGTCCATGTTTGATATCCATTTTTTAAAATCTTCTGTGTAGTCAGGAAGTGAGGAAAGGAGTCTATTGTACTGGAAAATATGCTAACCTGCAAGTCATAATTTCTTAGTTGTGTAACTAAAGACCTGTAGTGCCTTATAAAAATCATTTCCCATCATAGAATCTATTTACCTCATTTACAAAGAAAAAAAAGACTGCCTTTTTGAGGTTCATAAAAACATTGTATAACATAACATAATCTTTCATTGTTAAAAAAATAATGGTTCATAAAGCATGCAAGTGTAAAGACAATGCACATTCTTTATGAATGTATTTTGATTTTAAGTGTAAAAACTCTCTATCCATATATATAGAATTGAGAGAAAATAAATGTAATGCATTCTGCCTAATTGTAGAAGACTTCAAGTGATATGCAGTGGAAAACTGGGCAATTACACCACCACCTTCATGATCCATGGATATGGCTTGAATGTCTGTGTAACCTCCAAAATTCATGTTGAAACTTAATCCTTAATGCAAAAATATTAAGAGGTGTAGCCTTTGGGAGGCAATTAGGACTTTATGGATGAATTAGTGCATTATAAAGGACTTTAGAGGATGAGTTCTCTCCTTCCCTTTCTTCTGTTGCATAAGGATGCAGCATTCACCCACTCGCAAGCATGTAGCAATAAGGCTCCATCTTGGAAGCAGAGATCAGCCTTCTCCATACATTGAAATTGCTGATGCCTTGATCTTGGGCTTTCCAGCCTGTAGAACTGTGAGAAAGAAATTTTTGCTGTTTATAAATTACTCAGTCTCAGGTATTTTGTTATAGAAGAACAAATGGACTAAGACATCCATTAATTCAAAAATACCCAAAACTGCAACTTACAAATAGAGATATAATAAACATATATATCTATATAGATATATCTACTACATACATTTATACCTATATAGACACAGATGTGGATAATTTTGTACTTTATTTTCATAGGATAGATTCCAGACATTGGTAGTAGGATTAAAGGAGGTATATGTTTAAATTATTTACAGTTACATACTGATAATAATCCAAAAAAATTGTAGTGATTTACATTACCATTGACAGTGTTTGAGATATTCTATCAGGCTACGTTGAGCTGCAAGCTGACAGAACGTATTTATTTCAGTTCACTTAAGTAATAGAGAAATTCATAATTTTTCATTACTGCAAGCCAGAAAAGAATAAAGGTTCATTTCCCACAATAATAGAAATGTTTAAATATATACCTTAACTCTCCACCATATTTAGAGGGTTGAGATTAATAGTGTATTTGCTTTAATACTATTTGTGACTGTGCATTTTTTATATTATTTTGTTTCTTGTTTATGCCAAGGTAGGAAGATAACAATGTCAGCGGTGTAGATTTGAGAATTCTGAGTAAGTAGATTATTAGATTGCACATACATTATTTGCTTTAATACTATTTGTGACTGTGCATTTTTTATATTATTTTGTTTCTTGTTTATGCAAAGGTAGGAAGATAACAATGTCAGCAGTGTAGATTTGAGAATTCTGAGTAAGTAGATTATTAGATTGCACATACATCAAGCTATCTGGGTTGCCTACGCCTTACTGGAAACAAACCAGTGTGCATGTGTGTGTTGTGGGTGGAGGAAAGTTAAGAAAGGTGGAGGTGAGTTTTCACATAAATGATGATGAAGCATCAAATTATTCTGGAGACCTCAGATAACTGAGTAAGCTAACTAAAGATATTTGGTGGTCAAGCCACACTTGATTCTTAAAGGATTCTCAAGGGGAGAAGCATCACTATCCATTTGAAAAAGATAGCAAGTGGGGAAAACAGGAAACATTTATCCTTTAAACAACCTTTCTTAATAGACCTTACAAAAAAGTCCTAAAGAGAAAGTACTGAATATCTGTGGAACAAAAATTCAGGGAGGCATACTGATTGTTCAGACAAGATAAAAATAAGTTAATGATAAAGGAATTTTAGTTACTGATGTAGATTGAATGTCCCCCAAAGCTTATTGAAATGTAATCCCATTGTGACAGTATTAAGAGGATGGGAAATCCTATTATGGAAATTGAAAGGTGGGACCTTTAAGAGGTTATTAGATTGTGAGGACTATGTCCTTGTGAATGGATTGGTCCATTCATGAAGTATTGAGCATGGTTCTGATGGTTAAAAGGAGAGTAACTGAGAAGCTTAGCTCAATCTCACTCAAGCCATTTCACCACATGACACCCTGAGTTGCTGTGAGGGGTCACCACACACCAATAAGTCCCTTGCCAGATGTGTTCCATAAACCTTGGAGTTCCCAGCCTCCCAAACTATAAGCAATAAATTTAGTTTTCTTACAAATTACCCAGTTTTAGGTATTCTGTATAAGCAACAGAAATGGACTAACACAGTTATCAAATCTCAACTTCAACAATACTTCATTATATATGGCACCTGTCTGTCCTATCTTGCCTCTTTTCCAAATTTTGAGCTTTGTTTGGGAAGTTCTATCTATTTCAGAACCTTGTACACAAGCCATAGAGTACCCAGGTTTGGCCACATTTAGACAATAAGGCCTAAGCTCCAGTAAAGTGAAATTCTTAGCAGCAAATCTCAGTGAACACCTTGTCAAAGCCAACATAAACTAATTAAAGGAAGAAAAGAGAGCAGATGGCTCTATTCTAGCGTTTAGAGATTATATCACTTCAATTAATAGAAAGCAAAAGAAAAAAAATGTGCTGTACATTTTTGGTAATGAAAATACAAATATTCTTTTAATCATAGTTTGGCCATTGTGAAGCAATATGTAATTACAGTTTACAATGCTATTTCAGAGTTTTAATAGGTGTTGGCTCCTTGCCCTCCAAGAGGAATATTATTAAAGTCTTTCTCTTCAGACATAAGACAAGTTTCTAACTGCCTTTACATACCAAGTTTTTATCTGATGCTCTCAGGTGCTATCGGAGAACATTACAAATGAAAATTTAATTCAAAGATTACCTTAGTAAAGTGAACAGGCAATAAATACAAAGCTACTCAAAAAATTTCATGGAAAATGGGATTAAAAGATAATAGGAATATTTCCATGAACTTTTGGAAGTAACCTCTCATAGCAGTGTGTTATTAAGAAGATAGGAATTTTGTGATTCTTTAAAAAAATTTTAACTTGAATTATTTTCTGTTATATTTTAAGGTAAATATCAGGGAAGCCTTAGTTCATACAAATAGTGAGTTATTCAGTTCACAAAAACTAACAGAACAATATTGCCCAAATGACAATTGAATACTCTACATTTTCCCCATTTGTCTGATTGGTTAATGCTTTCCTGAACATGTTAGGGAAGAAAGAAACGCACCACCATTTCATGAGTTGACATACCCTTTCCACTAAAGCAGATCATTCTTCTCTCACTATTAGAACCATGTTTAACAGGACTTAACAATGACAAAGGAGGCCCTTTGAATCCGTAAGGAACTAGCAGTGGAAAAATAACCACCTTTTCTTTGAAGTTTTACTATTATGGAAGCCAACTATTCTTTTCATAAAATGTTCTTACTATAAAGCAATAACTGTGATCAAAAAGAAGAATATTGGCAATAGAAGGATTTATTTCCATCTGAGTAGCTCTATGACTCTTCATCTGAAGCAATTTTAAAGAAATGGAGAGAAAATTTGAATTTGAATTAACCAAGCTCAGGCTTAACAGGTATAAAATCCAGCCTTCAAAATGCTAACGGTAAGTCCTGAATTTTATCAACTTCAATGTTACTTCTGCAAAAAAGGTTTTCCTGACTACTTTAGCTAAAATTTATCCCATTTCTATCATATTTTATAAGTTTTGTAGACCTTATCACTGTTAGAAATTATCTAATTTGTTTATTTATCTTTCATTTTACTCTACTGTCAGTCTTCCTAACTAGAATATAATTCCCATGAGGCAGGAATTGTTTTCATCTTGTTTTAAATTTCTAATGCCCGGAGGATTTGCATCCAATAAACATTTGTTACATGAGTTAACAAATGAGTGAGTAAAATAATGAACATAAACAGAAGTCATCTCATCCTTTCTGAGCTTATAGATAAATTGACTGGTTTAAAAACCTGTTGAACTGGTTTTACATGACTGTCATATGAGCTTGGAGGCAAAGTGGCAGACATTGAGATCCCTTGCTTTGGATCCAGAGAGACCTGAGTTAAACATCGCTTTAACACTGACTAGTTCCTAGAATTATGACAAGTCACTTAACCATCTTGGGCCTCTTCTCTTCTCATCTGCTACATAATGGAGATAATACTTATTTGGAAAGTTAAAACAGATAACTTATGTGAAGTGTTTGACATTGTTTTATGTTCTCCATGAGTGTAAGCTCGTAGGATTTTTATTAGGAATTCACGCGGCCCCTCATGAACAAAGTGAATTCATCTGTCTGTAGCTCACCAGTTGTAACAAAGGTCAAATACAACTTTCTTCCATTTTCTTTACTTTTTATTTACACAAATTAAAGTTTATATTTAGATTGGGAACATTAGTTATATGACAAGTAAGGAGTTGCCGCCATACTCAGGGAGATTTTAAATACTTTCTTTTCAGAGGCATTTAATCACATTATTTTGGAATTGTTTCAAAGCTTCCTTCTATGTGAAAATACCTCAGGCAGTTACAGCAAGAAACGTCTCCTTGTGACTCTTTAGTATTCTTTATTTCATATTGGATTTAGTTCACTGGAGGTAAATGATAAACCAAGGATATTTCCTTACAATAGTTCTGTAATTTTACAAATGCAATTCTAGTTAAAACAAATGACTTGACTTTATTACTAACATACACCAAACATCACTTCAGAGTGGAAGGAAGGATGTGAACTGAATTAAGTTAAGAATTCAAATACCTGTGTGCATAAGTATTGAAACATAAGTATTGCCTCTAAATAAGTTTTGTGTTTTTTGTTTGTTTGTTTGTTTGTTTTTCCTCAATTCTTTCCAGCTACTTAGGAAAGAAAACATTACTTATTTTGTTATCTTTGTATTTGAAAGATATCTTCCTTAAAAAATATAATTTCTATTCTAACAAATTAGAATTTTAAGTGAAATACTCTATTAAATAACTTTTCTTCTGAAGTAACATTATTATTTGAACTCTAGAACACAACTTTCTCAGAAGGCATCTTTTTTGTGTATTCTTAAATACAGACACTCTTACAAAAAAGATCAGGAGAGGGCCGGCCCGGTGGCGCACTGCTACAGTGCGCCGCTTGGGAGCACGGCGGCACTCCCGCTGAGGGTTCGGATCCCACATGCAGACCGGCCGCTCACTGGCTGAGCGAGGTGCGGGCGCAACGCCGAGGGTTGCGATCCCGTTGCCGGTCCCAGTCCTGTACGGGCACGACACTGAGGGTTGCAAGGCCGCTCACTGGCTGAGCGAGGTGCGGGCGCAACGCCGAGGGTTGCGATCCCGTTGCCGGACCCAGTCCTGTACGGGCACGACACTGAGGGTTGCGATCCGTTGCTGGTCAAGAAAAAAGACAAAAAGGAAAAAAATAAAAGATCAGGAGAATACAATAGCATCTACCAATTGGGTACCTCTTAATTATACATGTTGTTAAAATTGGGAGAATCTCAAACTTCAAGCAAGCTTCAAATTATTAATATTTTTCTCTGGGATATTTATAAATTTCTCTGATCAGTGTATGTCTAAGATTTATGCTAATCAAATGAGAAATGACTCAAAACAAATTTAAAGAAGCTCTAAGCAAAAGGACTTTCTGCTTGCTTAGATCTTTACTTCTTGAGACAGAGAGACAATATAACTTCTCTGGTTGTTGTAAAATAATGTGGAAACAAAGATCCCTTCCCCCCATTATTTTTTTTTCTTTTGCCTTCATTCCCACCTTCCACTTTCTCTAAACTTTTTACCTCATATTTTTCTTTGAGGTCATGAAAGGAAACTTAGCATTACTGCGAAAGTCGTATGTACTTACATTTTCTTATAATTTAACTACAAGCTTCATGTGAAATTAAGAATAAAAAGAGAAAACCATTGGTTCTGACAAAAATGGAGTAGGATTGGATCAGACCATATCACTATAAAACACACAGACACACACACAAACAAACAACAACAGCAATAGCAATAAAAGCTGGGCAGAATATCTTTAAAGTATCAGTTTTTTGTTGTATTGTATATTCTGGGTAACAGGTGAAATTATGAAGAAAAGGGATGGGTGGGAGTTGAACTTCACTTTTATTTTAGCTTCTGTCCTGAGAACATGTGACAACAGGGGTCAGCTACTACACTCCCCTACTAAAATGGTTTTTATTCACTGTTCTAAAGTTGGTGCAGGAAAATAGGTTGAAAGTAGGAAGCAGTGGTTCCCGCAGGCAGAGGACACAGGTTTGGAGTTGAGAACTGATCAGACAGCTGGGATTTGGGGAACCTGGCTCTGGAAAGGAGGCAGCAGGAAAGGAGCTCCAGAAGTCTGTGTATACAACCCTTCCTGACTTCTTTACCGGATCCCGAGCTGCACCTCCAGAGGGAAGGAATTGAGGAGGTGTAGAGGAGAGGACAATTAGGAGGCTGGATAGCTGGACAGGTGTTACCTGGCTCTGGAAAGGAGGCAGCAGGAAAGGAGCTCCAGAAGTCTGTGTATACAACCCTTCTTGACTTCTTTACCGGATCCCAAGCTGCACCTCCAGAGGGAAGGAATTGAGGAGGTGTAGAGGAGAGGACAATTAGGAGGCTGGATAGCTGGACAGGTGTCTCAGGGTTTACACAGTGTTGGAGAAATAGAGCTTGATGTCTGTGCCCAGTTAAAGAGACATTGATAAACACCCTGGATCTCAGCTGAGACTCCAGGAAAGCCATAGCCTAGTTGTAGAGATCGTATCATAGTTTTAAGGGAAAACATAAAATAGACTTACCCAACAAAGCCTAAGACCAAAGATTGATACAAACAAGGTGATCTGTTTGTTATTTTACTGCCTGACAGATCACAATTGAATATTCTTTAGAGGAAGATAATAGAATATATATCAACCATATATTTGTCATGATGCCCAATGCACAACTATAATATGCTAAAGACAACTTAGAAAAAAAATTTTAAAAGTGAGAGAAAAATGGAGAACTTCAACAGGTCCAGAATCCATTTTTTTAAAAATCAAATCAACATTTTAGGGCTGTCAAATACAATATCTGGCCTTAAGAACTCTGGTTAGTTTTTAAGAACAGACTAGAGATAGAAGAAAATAGGACTTGTAAAGTAAAAGACAAGTTAATAGAAATGATACAAACTAGAGTACAAAGAGAAAAATAATTTAAAAATTAGTATCTAAGAAACATGTAAGGCACTGTCAAAAAGAAACATGCTTTTATTTGGAGTTCCTAAGAGAATAGTAACACTAAGCATAGCGATATTTGGACAAACATTGTTTAATAATTTTCCTAATACAATGAAAATATCAACCACAGATGAAGACATTCACCAAACCGCATATATAATATAAAGCTACAGTAATTAAGGCAGTATGGGATCAGGGTGAGATAAGACAATTACACCAATGAAATGTACTAAAAGTGCCAAACCTACATGTATGTAAAATTAATTTTTCATAAATGAGTCAATATTGTTAAATGGGGAAAGAAATAGCTTTACAATAAATGGTGCTGGGGTAAATGAAAAGAATTGGAAAAATTATCTTGTTGTTTATCTTATACCACACATAAAAATAATCCAACTTGAATTGAAAATGTACTTGTGAAGGCTAAAACTATGAAGCATTTAGAAGAATGTAACAGAATATCTTCATTATTTTGAGAGTACAATTTTTTTTATACAGAGCATTAAAAAAATAATAACTACGCTATACAAAATCAGAAAGCAAAATGGCAAGGCAGGAGAGAGAAAAATATAAACAAAAATAAAATCTACTAATTAATATTTTTTTTAAATTACCCATTTAAATAATTGGCCAAAGCTGCAAACAGGTTATCAACTCAAGGTCATCAACTGACCAACAAATGAAAGGTGAGCAACATTAATCACCAGAGAAACACAAAGTACTAACAGTACCATGTGACTGTACACCCAAAAGAATGACCAACATTAAAAAAGGACTGACAATAGTAAGTATTGCCAGTGTGCTGCTAGTCAGTTGCTAGTGAATTGGTACTGCCACTTTGGAAAATGATTTGGCAGTTTCTAAGAAAGCTAAAATATGTATACTTTATCACCTAGCAGTAGTACTATTGGGTTAAAATCCAACAAAAGTAACTCTTACATCCATGAAAAGATATATGTAACATTTTCAAGCAGGCATTCATTTTTCTATAACAGATTGGAAATAAATTAACTTGAAAATAGCCCAAATGTCCACCAACAGTAGAATAGGTAAATATACTGCTTTCTATTTCTTCAGCAAAGTGAAAAAAAATTGCTGTTACAAATATTATGGCCTAATCTCATAAACAGTAAGTATATCAAAGGAAGTAAGACACAAAAGTATGTGTGATTCCATTAACATGGATTTTATAAAGAGGCAAAACTAAGCTATTGTGATATAGGTCAGAATAACAATTGTCCTTGAAAGGGGGATGCTGATTGGAAGAGGAATAATAGATGCTTCGGGAATTTGAAAAATCTTTGAAATCTTGATCAGGATAATGGTTACTGGTGTCTGTTCATATGTAAAACCTCATAGAGCTATGCATCTAAGGTATCATATATCTTAATTTAAAAACATAGGGAAAGCAGGTAGTAAAATCAACTGCAGCGTAGGTCAGCAGTGTAAGTAATACAGACAAATACTGAGATATGAATCAATGTGTATAATTATTAATGTATATAAGTGAGCTGGCAATTATTCTCGGTATACCTCGATCTTTGCTTTTATCACTGACGATTAATTTCTTTAGTATAGATACCTAGAAGAAGAGTTAGAACAAATGATAACCATGCAGTCAAATAAGCACACTTCTTATTTTGAACTCTGGTGTCAGAATGTTAGGATTCTAATCGCATTTCTGTTTGACCTTGGATGAGCGTCTTTTCTAAGTTTCAGTTTTTCTGTGTCAGTTAAGTGGAAACAACAGAGTTTATTCTTTGTAAGAATTGTTGGAAAAATTCATTTAGCTGAGACCTGTGAAGTGTTTGACACACAGGAAACTTTCATGCATATTAGCTGCAATTGTAATTTTCCAAAGAGAGACCATTATCATCAGACTTTTGACTTTGGAGAATGATCTGTTAATCGAATCATTGTTTTTATATTCTTCTATGAACAATTAAACAAATTTAGTAGAAAACTCTGTTTCTAAAATAATTTTCCATTTTATATGGCTTATCAAATATGTAGAAAAAGAGCATTTTTTTCTAACCCCAAATCCACCTTTATTGAAAAATTCTTATCTTTTCATTTTATGAATGTTGATGTATTTTTCCGTTATAGATGAATATTTTTCTAAGTTATACATTGCTTTAGTTTCTTACTTTTGTTAAAAATAATTGGTATGCATATTTCAACATGATATTAAAATGCTATGTCCTTTGTCATAGCAGTTCCATTTTTAGTTAATTATCATGTGGAAATTAATAAACAGAGATGTAGGCAAATATCTACATATAAAATAATCATTGTAGGAAATTTTATAATGGTACAAATTGAAAAACTAAAACTTTATGCAACAGTATTAGATTGGTTAGGTCATTCCCATGTAACTAAATATTTAAGTGATTTTTAAAAATCAGACTGTATGAGAATATTTACTACTCATTAAACTGACCATGTATAACTAAGAGGGACAAAAAAGCTGAATGCAAAACAGTTTGTAATGTGATGTGTGTGTGTATATGAACACACATAACCAGTATATACACACATACATCTGGAAGTGAAAACATCAGAATGAATGAATGGTAACTCATGAGTGATTTTTTAAAATTAAATTTTTGTATTTTTCTTATGTTTCCTAAGCTTTCTGTAATGAGCATGCATTATTCTTTAAAATTCGAAACACACATGCAAACCAAAAGATGCTATTAAAAACAAACAGATGAACATTAAAAATCAATGAACTTATGCTTTCCTTTGAAAACACTTGACCTCATTAGTTTTCAGAAAAAGACTTAAGGAAACAAGTGACACCCAGAGATTTACCCTTACCTATGAACACATACAATTGCCATTTAGAACTGAACAAAATAAAAGACTTGAAAGAATTTTAATACATATCCTTCACCTCCTTAAGGGCAGTCTCAAACCCATTCAACCTTGAGGCATTAATGTCAGGGTGTACTCATCCTAATTTAGGTCCATACTGATAGGTAACTACTAAAATTAGAATCTTTCCTTTGGAGATGACACAACGACAGCCTAAGTGAATTTTGTTCCCTCTTGAGAAAATTCTAGGCACAAAGTACCATCTGGTAGGTGTGTGTACACCAGTTGATGCATAAAAATATTCTTTTGAGAACAATAAAGTTGCTGCAAAATCAAAAGTTCAAGTTTTGAATACTGTATTTCACATGTGTACTGACTTTATACCAAATGTTCTTCCTAATATTTTCCAGAATAATGGGCAATAATCTAGAGAATATATTTTACAAAATCCTAATCGATCATAATGGTAAATTTGAATTAAATTTACACACATCTTAGTATAATATTAAGTGGAGTTTCAATATGGGTGGCTGAGTAATCTTCTTAAATATGTTTAATTAACACATTTTACAGTAAGGTGATAAAGAGTGGCCTATGCGTTTTGAAATTATTTCTTTTCTATAGAAAAATAATAAAGATGGTTAATTTTATTTATTAGTAATTTAGATAGCATTTGGCTACCCCTGTTTCTTCCACTTGGTCTCCAAAGTAATCATAGAAATTATAATGCTTTTGCCTTTTAAAGCAGGACAGCTGGGGCTGCACTTCAGAATCTTCTTTATGAAGTATTTAGAAGAGAAAAGATAAAAGAAGATAGCACAGCCTGTGTGATACTCATCTTGTAGATATTTTTAGAGTTAAGCTTCTAATCACTGGAAATATGTAGCAAATCTTCACAGAGATTTTTCTAGATAGAGCTATGGAATATTGGCCAGGGCCAGAAAAGCCCTTTTGTTTAAGCTAGGTATAGAAAGTATAATGAATTAAAAAAATTATTACCTCTTGCCATATTAAATTTGAGTTTTCCTCTTATTATTATCATTATTATTATTATTATTAATGTCTTATGTAAATATTTGAAAATTTATACTGGTATTAGAAAAGAAACAAGTAAAATGTTGGATAACATGTTTGCATTTTTTAAAATTATTTTCTGAAATTATTTATAAATATTCATGAGATACAAAGCTGATTGTCACCCCTTGTGCGCAAGTTGTAACATGTTTTTTAAAACTGTGAAGATCTGAAAATATAGTAAAGGTTTTTAATTACTGATAGTCTGATGACATTTGCTTATTTTGAGATTTGAGATATGGTTTTTCTTGGCTTTGCAGTTTTTAAAAAGAAAAATAAATGTGGTAGACAGCCTTTAAGATGCCCCTCAATGTTCCCTGCCTCAGGGTATGTAATCGCCTTTTCTCCTATGTGGCCTGGATGTAGGGATTCTCTCATAAGAAACAGAATATGGCAAAAGTGATGGATTGTCACATTACAGAGCTGGCTTTCGGGTGCACTTGCAGCTCACACAAGTAGCATAGTTGCTGGCTGACCTCATTGGCATGGGCTAGGGCCAGGCTGCAGCTGCCTCTCCTCTTCATTCCCCCTTCACTGTCTTCCTTCAGCTTTTCCAACTCCTGGCAAAAAATGTGTTTAACTTCATGGTGAAGGGAGCTGGCTTCTCCTTCAGGACACCCGCATCGTCAGAGTTAAAGGCAGGGAGAGAGAGGAGAGTTTGACACATGTCTCAGTTCATCTTCATGTGATCCACTTTGTGTTTGCGAGTTTTAGTTTGTCCTCATTCTCTCTCACCATATGTCAATCTTTCCTTCCTGACTTCCCATCCTGCAAACTTAAAGCTCTACTGAAAGACACAAATACAACCTTACAGAGACTCTTTAATCAGCTCACACAATTGCATAACACCAAATCCCTATAATCACACACACAGAAAAGCACACACACAAAACCAACAATTTAAACAGGAATTATGAAAAGGCAAAGAAGATGGCCTAACATATATATGTATATATTACACATATATTTATAACATTATATATAACATATATATATATATATAACATTATATATATAGTTTTTCTAGTTTTTCTGTTTTTATGAGTAAACCTTAATACAAATGCATTAGTAAATAACTTATTAATTTCATAAAATGTGAACGAGAAAAAGTGCATGAGAAAAATAGAATCTCAAATAATTAATGACAGTAATAAAAAGGGAAATACAACACAGAAGTCACAGATATTAAAAATACATATTAACAGGATATTATAATTTTATAAAGAAAAATAGAATCTCAAATAATTAATGACAGTAATAAAAAGGGAAATACAACACAGAAGTCGCAGATATTAAAAATACATATTAACAGGATATTATAATTTTATAAATTCATGTAATAAGAACTAAGAAATTAAAATAGAAAATCACCTGATGCTAATAGATTCTGAAAAACAATTTGATAAAAGTCAGTATATTTCATATTCTCTTTTAAAAGTAGCAAACTAGGAAAGTCCTAATGCAATCTCTACAAAATTTTTATTAGACATCTGCTTCCAAGTAGACTATAGTTGCTATAGACCAAAGCTTTTGCTGTATCAAGAAAATAAAGTCCAATGTATTACAAATCTGATGTTTTTAAAGGCACCAGGGTACAAATGTAATGCAATGAAAATGGGGATGCAATGAGGACAAATAAAATAAGTAAATAATAAAGTTTCCGAAAGTAAAAATAAAACAAATAATGGACGTTACAATAAAAAAATTAGAAATATAATCAATCTCAGTTATCTTACACAACAATTTCAGATAAATCATAGATAACATAAAACAATGTTAAAAATTCATGTTTCAATTGTTTGTGCTTTTGCAATATTCTGGTCTGTATTTTTTTTTTCCAAAATGACTTTCGAAGAAACAGACATACTAAGGGCAATACTACAATATCACTTAATCATACACTAGCAAAATAAATACAAAATCATCAGTCAGGAGAGCAGTTTCTCATTGTTATCAGCCTAACCACGCATTTTATGAGTAGCCTAAGGTTACTTAATATTAGCAGGTGTATTAGTCTGCTCCGGCTACCATAACCAAGTGACAGAGGCTGGGCTTCTTAGGCAACAGAAATTTATTTTATCATATTTGTGGAGGCTGGAAGTCCCAGATCAAGATCTGGCAAGGTAGGTTGGTGGTGAGGTCTGTCTTCCTGGCTTGCAGAAGCTATTTTATCTTCATGTGTGGAGAGAGCTCTAACGTGTATCTTTTTTATAGAGACACTATCCTATCAGATCAGGGCCCCACCCTTACAATCTCATTTAAGTTTAATTACTTTCTTAGAGGCCCTATTTCCAAATACAGCCACACTGGGGTTAGGTCTTCAACATACGAATTTGGGAAGCGAGGGCACAATATTCAGTTCATAACAGCAAGAAATACATTTTTTGCCTTTTAAAAATATTAGTATATGAATAGAAGATGAATAAAATTCTTAAGCTGAAATTTGTGAAAAATTGGTTGCATGTCTGTCCTGAAAGACAACGAGTGATACTCTTATTTTTTGCCTTTTAAAAATATTAGTATATGAATAGAAGATGAATAAAATTCTTAAGCTGAACTTTGTGAAAAATTGGTTGCATGTCTGTCCTGAAAGACAACGAGTGATACTCTTGGTTAAAGTTCACTTTTGGTTAGAAGTATTTGTCTCTTGCCCTTTTGATAAATATATCTCCATAAGTATATTAGGGAGAAACTTGGTTCACAGAGATTTGAAATCCTAAATAAAAAAGAAGTTGTAATTGGATTTCATTAGGGACCCATAGTTTAAACGATGGAATTGCAGTGTTTAATTATATAACATTATATAGTGTTTAACTATATTTCATGAGAGACTCTGAGCTTGCCAGAGGCTTGGATGTGAGACTCTGGCAATTTGTTGTTTCCTTCCCTCAAGCAAATGCAGTGCCAGCCGTGAGGTTCTTGACCTTCCTGAAAACTAAAAACGTTCACCTTCAAGGAGAGACTTGCAAGCTTTAAGCGTGATATGTAGAAATAAAGAGGGCATTGCAATTGAGAGAAGTCACTGAAACCTGCTGTCCCCTCCTGTCTTAAGGAGTCCTGAAATTTCTGTCTTACTGTAATTACCATGAATCAGACATATCTAATGAATCTAATGTAGATAAGGGAGGTCTCACTGTTGAAACATCTGAATATAAAGGTGTGTTTCGAATGACGTTTTCTATAGGATTTAGTGTTAATCTTTTCTTTTTTCTTAATTTCCATGCTTCTTTTTATTTTTCAAGATGAGTGGTGAGGAGGATTATAAAATTCATGTTCTAGCAATGTGGTTTTATTTCATATTTGAAGTTTTGCTTGAAATGAAGGAGGAGAAGGAAGAGAAGGGGACTGTGATTTTACCATAGAATAAAAAGCCAATGCACTTTAAAAAATCTTTTTTCCCCCTGATCTGTCGACTATTTTGGAATTTCCAATTCAACTTTTAAACTATGAAAAATGCTTTAGGTGATTTGGATTAATTCAACCAAAACAATGAAAGTTTCAAATGATGTTTAGAAGGTTCTATAGCTTGAAACTTTAAAAATGAACCATCAATTTTAGTCTCCCTGTTGTTTTGGAACTGCAATTAAACATGCCATATGTTGGCTAATCTGCAAATAATACATCTGTGATTTTTTTGTGGAATTTCCCTCCTCCACACTTCTATTCCAAGCTCTACATAAGTTAAGAAGCATCTTATGAGCTATAGTTACCACATTTTTCTTCTCTGGACTGAAGATTATGAAGGCCTCCATGTAGCCATGTGTGATTCATGTTTTGCATAAGAAAAGTAGCTTCATGGAAAAGTACTTCAAGGAAGATCAAAAGAATGATAAAACTTTTATCACCTTTTCACCAATAGGCAAATAATAGCCTATAAAAAAATCTACAATTCACTAAATTGCTCTCTTAAGAATAGTAAGTGTTGCAAATAGTTGTATAATGTAATAGAAATGTATAATGTAATTGAAAAGATAATGTAAACTCACAAACACCACATGACTACAAATTGTATTAAGTAATAGATGCATGGGAAAAAGGTAAGGGTTCAAAGAGTTACAAGCAGAGAAAGATCACACCTTTGCAGTTCTTCTCTCCTGGCAAATGATTAATTTTTCAAGACCCCTTAACGTCACTTCTTCCATGTATACTTTTCTGGCCCATCCTTTCCCCTCCCCCACCCACAGACAGGTGGGGAGCTCCCTGTTCCTGTGTGCTCAAAGCACTCAGCACAGATAGCAAGTGCTTTCATGTGCTGAGCCTTTCACTTCTTCCTGCACCTAAAGGGGACTACAACTTCGCCAAAGCTGTTTCTTTTTCCCCCCACAGCATGTAGGCCAGTGTTGCCCCTTTGGGGGAGTAAGTGGTTTTATTCCTGGAAAAAGTAGAGGGAAACAAGATGAAAGGACAAAAGGTCACTGTACCAAGTTGAGGAAGAAATGTGTATCTCCACATTTGGAAATTAAAAGGATGATTTAGAAAGTTTGCTAGGCAGTTATGAATCTGACCATCTGTAATGGCCTTCAGAATCCCCCTTCAGTTAATATTCAGTTGTAAATCATGCTACAAAATAGCAACAGTACTTAGAGGTTGTATTATAGGGGTCATGGTTTCATAATGATATGGCCATGGTTTCATGGACATATATCACTTGAATATTACACTTTCCACAATACATTGAAATAACCTATTTAAACTTATGCTGGGGCAATATTCTGATACACTAACTGCTTGAGATATCTTTTCCTATCAACTTCCCTCACTTTTTTTTTTAACATAGCTATTCACATTAAAATAAATCAGCATAATGAATCATAATCACAGAACAAAAGTAAAAATAAACCTCTTTAAACGTTTTGGAGAGAATTTAACCTTGAAAGCATAAGGTTTTGGTGTTTTTGAGCTGCTAATTTGGAAGTCAAAAGACTAAACCCCAAAAGAAGTTTATATACAAAAATATTTTAAAGAAAATAAAGACAGATAAATTTGATGCCACTCTTAAAGCCTAGGAAGAGCACCCAATAAGGTTAGAAAGTTTTGTGGGACCCCAGACAAAGACAACAGAGGCTTTCCAGGAGCATGAACATCAATGATTGATTGCCTCAAGGAGTCAGTGGGAAATGTGGCACACCTCATAATACACCAGTGAGCACCACCTATATGAGGGTTATAGTCCATAGCAGAAAGAATTGGCCAGGCACCAAGAACATCGCTCAGTTCTGTCCAAATTATTCCTTGTAAACAAGATCCCTTCTTTTGCCTGTAGTCCAGAACACTAAAACATTAGTGCAAACAAACCAGAAAGAATTGGCCAGGCACCAAGAACATCGCTCAGTTCTGTCCAAATTATTCCTTGTAAATAAGATCCCTTCTTTTGCCTGTAGTCCAGAACACTAAAACATTAGTGCAAACAAACAAAAAAGCTTAAAAAAAAAGAACTTATAAATTATTATTTTTTATCCTTTTTAAAAATTTACTTCTCAATATACATTGTAGTTGATTTTCATGCCCCTTTACCCGTTCCACTTCACCCCCTCCCATCCCCCCCCCCCTCATATCTGTTCACTTGACTTAAATAGTTCAAGGAATTTTTGTGGTTATTCTGTCTTCTTCCCTCCTCTACCCTTGAATTGTTTGTGTGTTTATTTATTTATTTATTTTTAGCTCCCACAAATAAGTGAGAATGTGTCGTATTTCTCTTTCTGTGCCTAACTTGTTTCACTTATTAATCTTCCCTCCTCTACCCTTGAATTGTTTGTGTGTTTATTTATTTATTTATTTTTAGCTCCCATAAATAAGTGAGAATGTGTCATATTTCTCTTTCTGTGCCTAACTTGTTTCACTTATTAAAATTTTCTCTAAGTCTATCCATGTTGTTGCAAATGGTAGTATTTCATTCTTTTTTATAGCTGAGTAGTATAAAAAACAAGAACAGAACTGTCTGGATACCAAGAGGACAGGGGACTGTAAGGAATTACCTGAAATTTCTTCCTAGATTAGTGGTTCCCAACATTTTTGTTTGTTCCTCCTGGAAACATTTGACCATGTCTGAAGACACTTTTGATTGTCACACCTCACAGGGGGAAATGCTGTTAGTATGTAGTACGTGGACTCCAGCAATAATGCTAAATAACCAACAACACACAATTGGCTTTCTTAGAACAAAGAACTAGCCAATTATCTGGCCCAAAATGCCAGTACTGATGAGGTTGAAAACTCTGCCCTAAAGCTTGGCCCATACTGAAACAAGTTTTGTTATGCTTACTCTGTATTAGAACGTGATGTACTGGTGGGTGAATGAGAAATTTTATCCATCTTTGTGGAGAAATTAAAGATAAATTGAAAAAGAGGAATATGCCCTGCAAATGGGAGAGAAAATTCCCAAAATGATTTTCTCCAAAGTCTTTAAAATGAAAACAAACATCAACTGTTTTCTTTTATCAAAATATAAAATATCAATGTGTAGTTACTCTTTGTGTGTTGCAATAATGTTATTTTTGCTGAATAACAAACTACCTCAAAACTTAATGGCTGAAAATAACAAATATTTATTTTCTCACTCTTTCCGTGGGTCATAAACCTGGAAGTGATTTAGCTGGATCTCTGTGACTTAAGATCTCTGATGAGATTGAAAATAAGATGTCAGCCTAGGCTGCAGAAGTATCAAGACGTGACTGGGTGTAAAGGATCCACTTTCAAGCTCATTCACATGATTATCAGGCTTTAGTTTCTCACTGGCTGCTGAAGTGACAGCCTCAGATCTTAGCCATACGGGATACTGTTTCCACAGGGCTTCTCACACAAGACTTCTCACAATAAAGCAGCTGGTTTTCTCAGCACAAGTGAGGCAAGGGTGGGGGGAGCGTGGCAGGGAGGGAGAGAGAGAAAGAAACCAAGATGGGAACCATGGCATTTTGTAACCTAATATGAGAAGTGATATTATATCATTCCTGCAATATACTATTCATTAGAATAGAATAGAATAGAAGAAAAGCAATAATTTCAGTCCATACTCAGGGTGAGGAATACACAAGAGAGTGGTGACCAGGAGGTGGAGGTAAATAGGGGGAATACACATAATATTTTATTGATTAGAACACTGAGTTTCAATAAAATGCAATAAATTTGTATCACTGAAAAAGCTGGATTTGACATTGGAGCCCAGGATTCCCAGGACTAAATAATTAGACATTTCTCTTTATAAATAACTTATTGAAATTATTTAAGTGCTGATTTTGGGGGTCACATATTTTATTACTTTAAATTATTAACAACATTATTATGATTTATTTTCTACCTCCCTTTATTAGTTAGTTTTAAGCTCCTGTGCATATACAAAAAGCAACTGCAACAACTACAGTAATAATCACCTAAACAAGATCAACTTTTTTTTCTATTTCACATATGAGAAGTCTTGAGGCAGATAAGCCAGGGCAGATAAAAAGGCTCCACAGTATAATTCAGGACCCCAAACTCCTATTGTTCTGCTCCATCGCTCTGGTACATAACTTCCATTTTCAAGTTTGCCTCATGGTCTAAGACTGCTGCAGGAATTCTAGAAATTCATTACATGACAAAGGAAGATAGAAATGCAAAGAAAAAGGGTTCTTTACAGCTGAATTTATCTCCAAATGAGCCAACTCTCTAAAAACTTTTCACAATACTTCCTCTTATATTTCATTGGCAATAACTAAGTCATATGGCCAGACCTAACTGTAAAGCAGATGGGGAAATGTAGTCATGTATTCTGAGAAGCAACATGTTCACATTAAAAAAAAAAATTCTGATACTAAAATGGAAAAGGAGAGTAGATAATGAAGTTGAAAAATGGCTGTCTTTGCTTCCCTAAATTATAAAAGTGATGCTTTCTCATTAAAACTGTGTCAACAGTACAGAAAAATAGAAAAATGAGATAAAATGATGCCTATTATACTATTTTATCCAAGATATGCAATTTGTAATATTACTGTGCATTTTTTCCCTTGCTTTCCTCAGTTCATAGTTTGTGCATTGCTTCTTTTTAAATTTAACATGAGGACATGTGATGGACTTGCAAAAGTGGGGATAAAAAACGTGTTTTGGAAGTGGAGACTGGAAAGCTAGACTAGATTTGAGGAGTTTTAGGAGAACAAAGATAGTGAATAAAACCCTAGAATAAAGGGCCTTGAAAGTCTCCTGTGCTCAGCAAGGTGTTTAGAGCTTTTTCACAATATACATCTGAGCATATAACTTAGGAATTTCAATCGGAGGTTTGGAATATTCTAAGAAAGAAAACCACTGAAATAAAAAGTTTGATGAGAAGCTATGGTGATAATCCTCTCACGAGATAACAATATGCTGTACAATGGTTCATGCTATAGTTTGGATATGTCTGGTCCTCCAAAACTTGTGATGAAATTAGATCCCCAATGTGGAGTGTTGGGAGGTGGGACCATAGTGCAAGGTGTTGAGTGATAGAGTCATATCCTTCATTAATAGACTCCCTGGGGAGTGAGTAAGCTCTTGTGGGAAGAAATTGAGCACTAGTTGTTGAAAAGAGGCTGACACCTCACCTCTCTCTCTTGCTTCTCTATCACCATGTGGTCTCTCTATATAGGCAATCTTCCCTTCTGTTTTCTACCATGAGTGGAAGCAGCCTGAGGCCCATGCCAGATGCAGGTACCTCAGAATTGTAAACCAAATAAACCTCTTTTCTCCATAACCTACCCAGTCTCGGGTATTCTGTTTTAACAGCACAAAAACAAACTAATACAGAAAATTTATACCGAGGAGTGGGGTATTGCTATAAAGATACCTGAAAATGTGGAAGTGGCTTTGGAACTGGGTGATGGGCAGAGGTTGGAGGAGTTTGAAGGGCTCAGAAGAAGACTAAAAGACAAAGAAAAGTTTGGAACTTCTTAGAAATCAGTTAAGTGGTTGTGACCAGAATGCAGATAGAAATGTGTATAGTAAAGGCTATTCTGAGGAATTCTCCAATGGAAATGAGAAATTTATTAGAAATTGAGGCAAAGGTCACCTTCGTTATACAGTTGCAAAGAACTTGGCTACATTGTGTCCATGCCCTAGGACTTTGTGGAAAGCCAAAGTTGAGGGATGGATATTTGGCAGAAGGATGGATATTTAAGCAGCAAAGCATACAGACAGCTGTATGACTACTTGTAACAACTTAAGCTGAATTATGGCTGCAAAGGCATGACCTGAGGACAGAATTCACCAGTGTCTTATTTGTGGAATTAAAAATAATTGAGCAAAGCACACTGTAATTGTTTTGCCCCATCTTCCAACTCAGACACTTTCCTAAATCTTTTTTGACCAACAATGGATAGGTAAACAAATACTAAATTGTTGCATGTCCTTGCTTAAACTCCAGACCTCAGTTCACCCTGTAATCAGAATTTGAGCCGAAATTTTTCAAGAAAGTCATTAAGTAGCTATCATAGGTCTGGTCTTCTCCAGTACTAGTGAGGAAGTGATGGACCAAAATATGATTATTTCACCCTTCAAAATATATTCCTCTCCTTTAAAAAAATATATATATTTATTCATTTTTTATTTTAATTTTTTTTTATTTTATCACTATACAATGTAGTTGATTTTTGTGTCACTTTACTGATACCTCCCTCCCTCCTCCATCTCCCCCCTCCCACCTATCAACATTATATCTGTTCACTTGTCTTAACAAGTTCAAGAATTGTAATTGCTGTGACTTCTTACCCACCCCCTCCATTTGTTTGTGTATTTATTTATTTTTAGCTCCCACAAATAAGTGAGAACATGTGGTATTTCTCTTTCTGTGCTTGACTTATTTCACTTAATATAATTTTTTGTAAGTCCATCCATGTTGCTGTAAATGGTAGTATTTCATTCCTTTTAATAGCAAAGTAGTATTCCATTGTGTAGATATACCACATTTTCCATATTCTCTCATCAGATGATGGACATTTGGGCTGGTTCCAACTCTTGGCTATTGTAAATAGTGCTGCAATGAACATTGTATTTCCTTTCAAATTGCGTATTCTAGAAGTCAAAAAATCTGAGTTTGAGTTCCAATTTAACAAATAAAAAATTACATTGGTATCTATTTCATGGAGTTGTTGGGAGAATTAAATAAAAAACATATATAAAACTTCTAGCATAGATCACCAGATTGGCATGTTGTGTAGGCTCTGCTGGCAATACCCAGTAACTTTTATAATCCAAGTTAGGCATCTTGTATTATATGTGAATCATGGAATAGTCCTGAAAAATAAGCTACATAACATCCACTTTACAAGTTTGTAACTAATGCTTAGTGTAGTATAGTAAAATTCCAATAGTAACATAGCTAACGGGGGAAAACTGAGATTGTAACTCAGATCTGTAGAAATTCAAAGTAAGTGCTCATTTCAATATTAAGCTATATCTCATACTAAATCTGACTAATTTAGTTATATTCATAAGTTCTTAACTATGTAATAGCATAATATGTCAAGAAAAAACTCTGATTATATAATACTTTATTACTTCCTGTCTGTTAATAACAAGCTAACAGATATGTCCAGGTTAATAAGTATTTAATAAGAACCTAATAGATGTTAGGAGCTGCATTAGTTTAGAAATATAGTAAGGACGAAATTTCCAAATTTTTTAAATTTCCCAGGTTTAAAAGTATGACGAATTCAAATATTTGTAGAGTTACCATAAAAAAGCGAATCGAATTCAAGATTGCTGGTATTATAAATTGGCATAATAACTTTGGACAGTAATTAGGCATTATATACTATAATGAAAAATGTTGAATACCTGATTTAATTTTGGGTTCATAAACTGGATATTCATTTGCACATGTGGAAAGAGACACATTGAAGGATATTTATTGCAACATTATTCACAATAGAGAAAAATGGTAATGCCCTAAAGTTCCACAAAAAGATGAATGATAATTATAGTATATCTGTGCTCTGGAATAGTTTGCAGTGCTTACAAAAATGAGAGAGATTTATATGTATTCTTCCAGAAATAATGCTAAGACATTGTTGAGAGAAAAAAAAAAATTCAGACAAGGTGTCCTTACATTTATTTTTAAAAAAACAAAGAATTTTTTTTTTTTTCTCCACTTGCCAAAAAGAAAACTAGCTGCATAGAGGGGTTAAATAAGTTTCCACGGGTCATGCAGATCTTTGAATTCAAACTAAGGTCTATCCGATAGCTATAGACCATACCTCACTAGGAAGAATCAGAGTTACTAGACACAGAAAGAATATTGGAGATTGTTTAGTTTAGTGGCTTGTTCCATATAGATCTTAGGTCCTTAGAGCATGTGCGAAGGTCCTAAGAGGGGACACCTTTAGCTTTTGCTCATTCCCTGTCCCTTTCTACTTCAATTATAAAAGTTGAATATTTTATTGCTTTTCATTTAAGAGTTTGATGGAAAAATATTTTAAAGCATTTTATTGCTAACTAAAATCCAATCCAAATAACTCAAATTAAAAATAAGGACATTGAAGCCCAGAGAGGAAAACTAGGTTACCCAGAGTCTCACAGTGAAGAATCAGAAATCGGCACTCTGTCCTCCAAGTCTAATGTACCATACTGCATCTTTACATTCTCGGAGCTTAACCTAGGTGCCTCTTTGAACTATGAGAAAAGGTCACTACTGGAAAGGTTGACCTGCAGGGAATCATCTTAGGGAGGCAGCAAGGAACAAATAAGGGGAAGCTGGGCCTGAAGAGAGAAAACTGAAAGTATGGATGGATAAGAAATGGTGAGGAGACTTTCTTCTAAATATTTTTTTCTTTCAACATCTGTTTTCAAAGTTTCTGCTTTTCTCCTGGAGCTGGAATAAATTTTCAAAGGGGACTAATTGCACTCTCTTAGGGGGAAAAAAAAAAGTAATTGCTTTACAGTTTAATTGAATGAGGATAGATTAGTTTCCACTGATGGTTAATTTGTCTTCTTTTAGTAATGGAGATTCACTGAAAATGAGTAGCCTATGAGGAGAGGAAACCAACTATTAGGGCTCAAGCTGATGGGTGCCTGGAATGTAAACACTGGCCTCACTAACTTTGTTGCAATTTCAGGGCATTTCTGTCTTCTTTAGTTTCCCTTTGCCTTGGATTGGATTGCGTTCCCCAAAGTCCACGTATTAGAAACTTAACCCCCACTTAACAGTGTTAGGAGTGTGGGAAATCCTATTATGGTAATTAAAAGGTGGTGCCATGAAGAGGTGATTAGATTGTGAGGATCACGCCCTAGTAAATGGATAAATAAGTTAATGGTTTAATGTTGGCCATGGATGTGGTTCTGAGGGCTTCAAAAGGAGGAACAAGGAGTTTGGTCTCTCTCTCTGCTCCACCCTTCTCGCCATGTGACACCTGCATTGTTATACAGTCACCTCACCGGATGCGTTCCTTGGACTTCGGACTTCCCAGCCTCCCAAACTGTAAACAGTAAATATTGGTTCTCCATAAGCTAACTAGCTTCAGGTATTTGTTATAAACAACAAAAATGGACTAATACATTCTCCATTGTTAGTTCTTGTAGTGTTCACACATTACCAATAAGATCCAAGTTCCGAAATACTTTTTCACAATGTTTGTGAAAATAACGGACTGAAAAATAGGACACCTGCTTTAAATAAACTTGGGAAAAATCTCTCTAACCCCACAGCATCTCCATTTCATCATCTATAATTAAGGTTAAAAAATAAATTTATTCAAAGAATATTTATTGATTAGTATTTAGGAAGTATTGCTTCTCTCTCACTCTACATAATTTCTACCCTGTGAAAGGAGATCAGTTAATGTACCTGTTAGCTTCTCTCTGCCTCTTTTTAAAAAACAGTTTTTATTAAAACATTGATTGTACATATATATGAGGTACAGAGATTTATGTCAATACATGTAAACAATGTGTGTTGATCTACTCAGGGTAATTAGCCAATTCATCATTGCACAACTTAATCATTTCTTTGTGATGTGCACATTTGACCTCTTCTCTTCTAGTAGCTTGGTTACATGCAGTAAAACATCGATTATAGATTTCCGGGTTGAGGACACCACCAGGGCTTATTTTTCCTATCTTGCTGTATTTTTGGGTGCATTAATCAGCCTTTCACTCTCCCTCCTCCCCTCTCCCCTTTCCCACCTCTAATAAGTCTAGTTCTTTTCCTTTTAACAGTTGAACATAAAATTCTGTATTTGTTTTTGTTTGCTTACTTGCTTTGGTTTTGTTCTCTTTTTTTAGCTCCCACATATGAGTGAGAACATGCGGTATTTCTATTTCTGTGCCTGGCTTATTTCACTCAACATAATTTTCCCTAAGCTCATCCATGCTGCTGTACATCTCAGAATTTGATCCTTTTTATGGTTTAGTAGTATTCCATTGTGTATACTGTTTTCCACAATGGCTGTACAAATTTACAATCCCACTAGACATGCATAAGGTTTCCCCTTTCTCTGCATCCTCACCAGCATTTGTTATTTTTTGTCTTTTTGATAATAGCCCGTCTAACTGGGGTGAGATGATATCTCAATGTGATTTTGATTTGCATCTCCCTGATGATTAGAGATGTTGAGGATTTTTTCATTTACCTGTTGGCCATTTGTGTGTTTTCTTTTGAGAAATGTGTATTGAGCTCCCTTGCCCAATTTTTAATTGGGTTATTTAGTTTTTTACTGTTGAATTATTTGAGTTTCTTGTATATTCTGGAAATTAGCCCCTTGTCAGATAGTTTGCAAATATTTTCTCCCATTCTTTAACTTGTTTTTTTTTCTCTATTAATTGTTTCCTTTGCTGTGAGGAAGCTTTTTAGTTTGATATGATCCCCTTTGTTTATTTTTACATTTGTTGCTTGTGCTTTTGAGGTTTCATACATAAAAGTCTTTGCCTAGTCCTGTGTCCTGAAGTGTTTTCCTGTGTTTTCTTCTAGAAGGTCTATAGTTTCAGATCTTACATTTAAGTGTTTTTTATCCATTTTGAGTTGACTTTTGTTTATGGTGATAGATAGGGGTCTAGTTTTATTCTTCTACACATAGATATGCAGTTTCCCAGCACCATTTATTGAAGAGACTGTCCTTTCCCCAATGTATGTTCTTAGAGCCTTTATTAAAGATCAATTGGCTGTACATAGATGTGTTTATTTCTGGGCTTTCTATTGTGTTCCACTTGCTCAGGTGTCTGTTTTTATGTCAGTACCATGATATTTTGGTTACGATAGCTTTGAAGTATAATTTGAAGTCAGGTATCGTAATACCTCCAGCTTTTCTCTTTTTGCTCAGGATTTCTTTGGCTATTCAAGGTCTTTCATTGTTCCATATGAATATTAGGATTGTTTTTTCTATTTCTGTGAAGAATATCATTAGTAATTTGATAGGGATTGTATTGAATCTGTTGATTGCTTTGGGTAGTATGGACATTTCACAACATTAATTCTACAAATCCATGAGCATGAAATGTCTACATTTTTTGCATCCTCTTTAATTTCTTTTATCAGTGTTGTATAGTAGATAGAGATCTTTCTTTTCCTTGGTTAGATTTATTCCTAGGCATTTTACTTTTTTGTAGCTATTTTAAATGGGCTTTCTTTCTTGATTTCTTTTTGTGCTAGTTTGTTGTTGGTGTATAAAAATGCTACTGACTTTTTTATATGCATTTTATATCCTGTAACTTTACTGAACTTGATACTGATTTTCTGGAAAGGCAGAGTGACCTCATCTGGTTAGAATAACTGAGAAGAATAAACCTTCCAGTCTCAGTATAGCTCTTCTTTTTTTCACTGTAAGCCAGGAATTCTCATCTGATCCTCCAAGGCTCTATTTCTTGCATCAGGCATGACCTAGTCTGATACTGCCTGGCATAGGAATAGAGAGTCCATCTAAGTCTTGAGTTACTTAGTGTACCCATTTGGTTCTCACCAGTATTGTAGTTAATGTATTGACCTTCATCTGTCACTCTTTTTTCTCTCTTTATATCTCTCTTTTCTGAAGCACAGAGAATATATGAAGATATGGCCACTCAGATACCTCAACATGTCCAATGTGTCATCCAGTCTTCTAGACATGGAAATGCAGTGGTCACATTGACAGATAAAGACTCTTCAAGTGGAGCCTGCCTTCTAGTGGAAGAGAGAAACAATAATAATGAAGAAACAAGTTTATAAGCCAATTGTTTTATGATAATGTTATGAGACAGAGTAACTGACTGGGGTAAGTTACTTCAGACTGAGTGGTAATGGACATTTGAGCTGGGGTCCAAATAGGGAGAAAAAGTCAGGCCTGTGAAGTTTTGGGGGAAGAAAATTCCAGGCAGTAGAAAGGGCAAGTGTAAAAGATCTTTTTGTTCAACAAAAAAACTAATATGACTGAAGAAAGAAACAAGTGGGAGAAAATGTAGGGAAATTGGAACGAAGTGGTGGATAATACCTATCCGTTTAAATAAAAGTAATGAAAGATACATTATTTGACAAAACATTATAGGTATGCTACTTTTTTTAGGTGATCATAGGGAGATGATAGATAGGTAGACAGACAGACAGACAGTCAGATCTTTCCTTAAAGTACACTTTGAATGTATAGAACGATAAGTGTGATTACTAAAAGAAAAATACAATTTATATTTTTGTGGGGTTTTTTTAGTTTTTTTCCAAGCCCAACATCCATTCTCCATTATTCACTTTAATATCTTCAAAAAATATGTAGTATGTACCTAACATTTTGTTACCTCACTGTGTAATACACACACACACACACACACACACACACACACTCATAGCCTGAGAGAGAGAGAGACAGATAGAAAGAGAGGAAGAGTGTGTTTGAGAGAAAGAGAGAGAACTATTGTGGGTTTGAAAGAGATAGACAGTTGATAAAAGTCAATATCTGTGTCATTTTAGGTCTGTCTCTGTTATTAATAAGTGATTGTCCTCCTTTTAAGTTCACATTAATGAGACAAAATCTTTCTGATCTTCCTCCTAATTTTTGTAGACTATTTGCCTCTTTCTCCACTTTATTTTTCAAGTTGTGGATCTAATAATAATGCACCAAAGAAAGCAAAGTACAAAGTGAAATGATGAAGAGCAAGATTAAAGTATGCGGCTCATTTATCTAATGAAGAGCACAATGCTCCTGTGAATTTATTCATTCGAGAAACAGCAGGTTCAGAAAGGTGGAGTAAACATACTTAATTCTTCTGTGTTGACATCTACTTGAGCCAGGGTATTGAACTCTTCAAAATAGCAAGCCCTACATGGATGGCATGGAAGTATTTTGTGTAGCTCACACAGTTTTGTTTTGTTTTTTAAATAAATTAAATTCCAAGTTTTAAATTTGAGAAAATTTTACACAATATTCAAGCCTCCAGACATTTTCTAAAAATTAGAAGATTTTTTATAGGTAGCTTGCATTTTTCCGTGGCAACAATTATTTGGCACTACGTAGCTGTCCCCCGTGGAGAAGATATGCATACTGTGACTTTGTTCATCTATACGTGGCTCACTCCATGAATTTATATTACCTTTCTCACTCTTGTAAGCATTGGAATTCATATCTCATGACTTAAGCCAAGAGAGTGCAGGACCATGGTTTTGTGCACTTGCTCCTTGCCCTACTTGCCCTGAGGCTTGCACGAATTCCAGACATTCTTTTGTTTCCTCATCTGCAATATGAAGTTGATAATATTTACCTAAGTGTTTAAAGTATTTGAAAGCACACTGGGAAACAATTTAGAGTGTACTGATTAAGTAGTTGTTGCTGAAGAAAATTCAACCAAGACTGCAGAAGCAGTGCTGGGGTTTCTGCAGTAAGAAATGTCATCTGAAGTCAAACCTGCCTCTAGCAGTATAATGGGCATTGATTTTGGCAGGTTCCAGGCTTCTATAAAACCTTTTTTTTGATAGCATCTTAATTTTTCCATTACAGAACAAACTTTACCTTACTAACAATCCATTTGATTTGTTTCTGGTTGTGCTGTATACACCTCTGACTTCTGGGATAACCATAACACTCAAACTTGACCAATTTAAAGCCTTGTAACTGTCTCCCTTTGCCCTCCCTCAAACACACAAATTGATTAGTTTAGTAATGAGCACATAGCCAAACCAGAACTAATGATGTAGATGATGTAGTCATGTGATTTTTTGTTGAAATGTTAAAAGAATCATTTTTCTGTGGCTCCCCTTTGTCCTTGAGGTGGTAAGGATGTAACTTTTATCTACGCCAGGGACCACCTAGTAGAGAGAGCCTGAAAGAAAGTGTATGTAACACTAGTTGAGCAAAACAACATGTGAATGGGAAAGATGAATGGGTAAGAAGAGGCAGAAAAGACCTCATGATATTGTTTGAACGTGGATGAATCTTTTTCTGCACAGCCCTTTTCCTGCCCATTCCATTATCAATCCTTCTCCCTGACTCCCCACTTGGTTTTATGAATACACATGAAGTTTGTTTTTTCTAATTATAAAATACAGACTGCTGATTAATCTATATCTATACTGGTATCTATCTATCTATCTAACTAATCTACAGCCTCCACAATTAGTCATTTAAACATCTCTGTTTATTAAACTGGGTCTCCTGAAAAAACGCACATTTTATTTATTTACAAATACATTTTGTTTCCACAAGATAAGATGTGGGAATTTTCACATAATTTTGGTATTCATCTGAGCTATTGGGGTAGGGAATAAACCATAGATCTCAAATGATCTAGATACTTTCCAAAACTTTCAGTGCCATTGATTCAGAGAACACAAAATGACAAAAGTATTTGAGGACATCTCAGTCTTTGCCACCTCAATCTCAGTCAACTGTATCATCAAGCATCCCAGTTTTTGAACACTTGGGAAAATTTCTTTTTTTATAAAAAATATTTATATTTATTTTTGTTGGATACAGTCTGTTATTTCAATATATGCCTATACTGCAAAATGAATCACTTAGGGTAGATAGCACCGTTTTGTGCCTGTTTGTCCACTCCTTCTCCTCTTCCCCACCATCTCCCCTCCCAGCCTCTGGTAACCATTATTCTACTCTCTACCTCTATGAGAACCTTTTTTTTTTCTTGAAGATTCCACGTATGATGATACCATGTGGTGTCTTTCTGTGCCTGACTTATTCACTTAACAAGATGGTCTCCAGTCCCATCTATGTTGCAGCAAATGATAGGATGCATTTCTTATTACAGGTGAATAGTGTTCCATTGTGTATATATACTGCAGTATTTTTTAATCTACTCATCCACTGATGGTCATTGTGAATAGTGTTGTAATGAACATGGGAGTGCAGGAGTGCTGGTGCCTTTTTGATATATTTATTTCATTTCCTTTAGGTAAATGCCCAGTTATGGGATAGCTGGGTCATAGGTAGATCTATTTTTAGTTCTCTGAAGAACCTCCGTACTGTTTTCCACAATGGCTATACCAATTTACACTCCCACCAACAATGCAGGAGGGTTCCACCTGGGAAAATTTTAATACACACTCTATATTAGATGATATACAATTACTACTAATATTGTTAGCTATAGTAACGGTATGTTTATTATGAATAACATGATCTTGATTCTTAGGTGGTATATGTCAAAACATCTAGAGGTGAAGTGTCACAATGTCTACAAATTATTTTTGAGGTTTTTTTAAAATTACATATATATGTACTGATAATAACTTAATTTCATTTTGAGAAATGACGCCTCCACTATGATCAATCCTCATGTTCAGTTCTCCAGCTCCATAAGGGCATGGACCCTGGCCTAACTATATATCATCATCTCCTTGTCCAGTGATTGGTTCAGGGTGGGCATGAGACGAGATCAATGAGACACATCTTCACAACATTGGCCTGCTATATTTTGGGTCAATGAGTCAAGAGATGACGACAACAAATTTGCCAGTTTACAGTGAAGACTTCCATAAAAATGAAGCCAAGAGAGAAGAAAATGGAATAGAGAAATAGAGAGAAACATGACTGAGAAAATTGTTTGATTTTCTGGGTTCAGCCATATCTAAAATCAGCACCAAATCTTTAATTTTAAAAAATAATAAATTCATGTTTTTGTTTTACCTAATTTCGGTCGAGTGTTGTCTCCTGCAACTGAAGGACTTCTTACCAGTGCACTACATCATCAACACTTTATGTCATGATTTGATTTGGTAGTCCATCATATTGTTCACGAAATGACAGTTGAATTAGTCTTTTCTAATTCCACCAAAATGCAAATTCTTCAAGAGCATAGGCCATTTATGCCTCATACTCCTAAGTTATCTCCCACCAGATCTTTATATATTATTATATATCAGACACTAAATAGACACTGGTTTCTATTAAACATTTGTTGATTAACAGAAAACAATAGTGGATGGTTGCTCTTTGTTAAATTGCATTTGATTGATGAACTAGTAATTCAAGAGGAGAAAGCTGCCTCCACCACAAAACAAAACAAAAAACCTTTTATCTACATCAGTATTGTTCAGAAGTTCAGTTTGCTTATTTATCTTTCTGATTGTCAAGAAGCACTAATATTCACAACAATTCAAAAAAGTATGATGATATTGGTAATAGCTAACTAATGTTAGAAGAACACTTCGGTATGCCAGGTAATTTGCTGGGTACTTCACATGCATCATCTCATTTAATTAAATAACAACCTTAGGGAATATATAACTTACTTTTGTCCTCATTTTACAGATGAAGAAATTGGAGCTGAGCATGGAGAAAGGCTTTTCCAAGTGTTCCATAGTGGTGCTAATGAAACTCAAAACCAGGTAAAACTCTGAATTCCAACGACAGTGTTTTCAAGAAAGCCCATTAATGATTTTATAATACAACATAAATTCAAATACCAAAGATTTCAAACTTTATCAAATAAGGAAGATGCGCCTTTAAGTCAGACCATTTCAAATGTTCTTTTATATCTGGCAATAATCTATCCAGTACTTTTTGCATAACCTAGTAATAGAGAAATGCTAAAACTCAATTTTTATTTATATAGATTTGCTAGGAAAAAGGCTGAATAAGCACACTAAATCTTTCTGGTTTTATATTCTGTTTTTGCAAGTATTGGAAAGAGAGTTTTTCAGAAAACAGAGTCTTGGTTATTCAAACAGTAACCACATTTCTTCAGAGCACCACATTGGCCCTACATTCCTTACAGGACATGGAATTACACAGAGTGAGAGTTCATTAATTTTCTGATGAATTAGAAACATCTGTGAGGCTGACAGATTGTTCATCTAGAAAAGACAAAGTAACATACTATTAATTCTTTATTAAGGAAAGAGAAAAAGTATCTACATTCCCAGAAAAACTCATATATTTATTCAGCTAATGGAAGTTTTGTATTTATTAAATGAATTGAAAGTTATTTCTTATGTGATGTGTAATTTATGCCTTTGTGGTTAGCTTTTTAGAAATAAAGTAAACATTTTGTTTCATTTATTAACACCTAAGTGGACATTCTTTTTTAGAGAAATCTAGTTTATTTTTCTACTATAGTATATATATATCAGCTACGTGACCTTAAAGAACGAATGTACAATATAATGATTACAAAGAAATCAAAACTATTTTGAAATAACTCAGTTGGAAAAAGAAAAAAAGAAAGTGAAAATAAACAAACGGATTTCTAAACCCAGAATATTTTATCCTGAAATATTTTAAGAGTTAAATCTTATTTTCCTTCAACTTCTTTAAAAAGCTGGTTCCTGAAACAGAGAAATAAAGAGATCCCCTAAAACCCCTTTGAATCTTAAAAGGTCAAACTTCCTTGTATGGAGTTATTTTTAGTCATGCGTTTAAATATCTTGAACAATCAAGAGATAGGAAATATATGCTGCAATTTTTTTATCTCAGACAATACAACCACTGAAACCTGGCATTACATTTTTATTATTAATTACAGTATAATATTTATTTATAAAGTTTCTTCTCTAATAATTACTCATAATTAAAGTGATTTCCGGAACCCAAATAAAAGAGTCAAAATTTTAAAATATTAGAAGAAAAAAATTTATAATCTGTTTAACTTGTTATCACAAATTGACTTTTCTGTTGTAATGCTGAAGCAAAGAATTTCTTAACAAAGCTCAGTCAGATCATGGATTCTTTAATATGTAATTAAGCTCATTTTATAGTCTGAGGTTTGAATGACAAAGCTAGACTCTGGTACAATGTAAGGCAGTCACCATTTTAGTAAGGATAAAGGCCATAGAAAATCTGATTAAAGGAGGCTTTTAAAACATCAATTTTAAAACTTTATAGGGCATGAAGTAAAGGCCAAAAGAAAATGAGTCCTGTGAGTGTAAACCTTTAATAAAGTTATGATTTATATATCATCGGTATTTCTGATTTGGGTAGGTGTATATGTATATAAAATAACAACATTATTTCTTTACAAGAAATATGCATTACCAGAAGATCTATATTCTTTCAAAAGGTCTTGTGAATATCACCTTCAGGAGATGACTAAGCTCCAGATTCAGCATCTCCATTGTAAATATAAGAAAATCTAATTCAGAGAATGACCAAAAGAAGGGGGTGAGTTAGAGATCCAGGCTGAGAATGTATACATGAGAACAGGCCTAGGAATTGTCCAGAAGCAAACAAGACAAATCAATGAATCCAACCAGTGGGCCATTTGAATCCTGCAAGGTTTAAATTATTTAATTCTGAGTGAACTTTTTTTTTTTTTTAGTTAAATTGGATATTTGAAGTCTAAAAGATTTGAAAATATGTAAAAAATAAAGTGGTTGTTTTATAGAATTATTTATTTTCATTTTAATAGTTAAATTCTAATAGTGTGAAGTTGATTCCTATTTACACAAAAAAGTATACATGACTTTTTAGGAACGAAACTATTATCTAACGATCTAACGAGTAACTACCAGTATTGAGCAATTCATAGTCGAAAGGTGTCTTTTTAAGCACGCAGCCTGCATTGAGTCATATACTCCTCAGGCTCTGAAGAGGGTACTGGTATTGCCCCAGTTTACAGATGTAATGAGATTGAGTAACTGGACCAAATATCCAGCTCATAAGTGGCAAGAATGAGCTTTGAACTTAGGAGGTTCCATTGTCTATGTTCCTAACCATGACCACTGCACTACCTTGCTCATAAATGGGACACACTGATTTTTGTTTTAACATTTAAGAGAGTTGCTTCTACCTACCTGGTGTTTACTAGAGACAAAATGTGTCATAACAATCCTTATAGCATCTTCCCAAGATGACTATTAAAAGATTTGGCATTAGAAGATTAGTAGTGAAACCAAAATTGAGATATGAAATTCCAGACATTCTACAGACATATGCCATTGTGCATATTAAATTGACCAGTGAGGTACATTTTGAAAGGTACTTGGGATGTGAGAAGATGATGGATTTTGTGTAAATTTTTTTTAAATGTTATTCACTTCTGATATTTAAAAAGAAAACAACTTCTGTGAATTTCACCTGAAAAAGATTTTATCAACTGAAGAACGGGTATGGATATTATGATATATCCATACAACAGAATACTACTCAGAAATAAAAATGAACTACTGATTAGATAGATAGATATCAAAAGCATCACATTAAGTGAAAGAAGCTAGGCATAAAAGACTGCACACTATATGACTCCATTTATATAAAAATATAAAAAAATCAAAGCTCTAGTAACAAATACTGAGAAATGATTGCCAGGAGACTGAGGTGGGGGAAAGGTTGACTGAGGAGGAAAAATTGGGGAGAGAGGGACAGGAGGAAAAATTGGGGAGAGAGTAATATTCTATATCTTGAGTCTGATGTTGGTTATATCACAGACTGTCTCTCTATTTCTCCATCTGTGTGTGTGTGTGTACATATTTATATACACATATATATACACATACATACATATAAACTCATTGAAATTATTCACTTTCTTTGGTATTTTACTATATTAAACTATACAACAATAAAACTGATTTTAAAAAATTCAAACTTCAACTAAACTAACATGTTATTCATGGAACTGACCGAACTTTAGAGTCAAAAATTGTAGATAATATCTCAATATTTTAATTTAATATTAACACATTTATATTTCAATAGATGTTTGAGGTCACTGACTTGATTTACCACGAGTGTTAAATTAAGTTAGGCCTAAATGTTTCTTCAGACATAGTGAGCTGTAACCTAACTTGATGTGTAAACAGACTAACCTACTTTTGTAACCTAAATCGATGTGCAAGCAGACTGTAACCTACTCTTTTAATTAATAAGATGATAAGTCTCAGCCAACTGCAGGTGGCCAACTGTTCTGTACTTCACTTCCATTTTCTGTGTGTCACTCACCTTTTTCTGTCTATAAATCTTAACTGACCATGTGGAAAAGGCATAGTCACTTTGGTTTTTGTTTGTTTGTTTGTTTTTTCCGTGTCAAAATCCTTAATTTAATTACATCTTCAATGTCCCTTTTGCCATGTAAGATTGCATTCACAGGTTCCAGTGATTAGGATATGAATATCTTTGGGGACAATTAGTTAGCCTACATATGCTCTCATTTAAACAGTACCTATATGGGGATTGAATAACCAGGCTTTTAAATACTTACATTGTATTTGGGGGGGAGGTTATTCAACTCTAACCTATCTAGAAAACTTTTTTTTTATCAGTTATGAATATTCATGGGGTACAAAACTAATTGTTATCATTCATGACCAAGATGTGATGGCCAGATCCATACTGGCAGCATGCCCATTACCACAAATTGTGATTATACCCCACGTGCCCCACCCAATTATCTCTGACCTCTCTCCCCATCCACCTTTTCCTACTCCACTTTGTATCCCTAGGTATGTTCTCTCCCTCTGCAAGTCCAATGCACCACTGTGTTGTTTCTTTCCTTCCTTCTCTCTCTGTTAGATCCCACTTATGAGTGAGCACATGTGTTATTTATACCTCTGTGCTTTGCTTATTTCACACGACATAAGTTTCTCCAAGCTCATCCATGTTGTTGCAAATGGGTGAATTTCATTCTTTCTTATGGCAGAGTGGTATTGCATGGTGTGTATATATATATATATATATATATATATATATGCCACATTTTCCTTATCTAATCATCCATTGATGGACGTTTAGATTGGTTCCATATCTTGGCTATTGTAAACAGAGCTGTGATGAACATGGGAGCTCAGGTATCCCTTCGTCAAGATGATTTCCATTCCTTTGGGTTTATACCCAGAAGTGGGATGGCTGGATCATATGGAAGATCTATCTGTAGTTTTTTGAGAAACCTCACTGCTGGAGAGGATGTGGTGAGAAGGGATCGTTCATACACTGTTGGTGGGATTATAAATTGGTACAACCACTATGGAAGGCATAGTCACTTTTAATCTGTTCTGACTCTAGGGGCTGCCCAATTCGTGAATCTTTTTTTTATTTATTTTTTCTTTTCTTGCTCAAATTGAACTTTATAAAATTTAATTTGCCTAAAGTTTTTGTTTTAACATTAGAAAAGTTCTGAAATTTTGGACAAGATTTTTCACAGAAAAAAATATTTTTTCCTCAAAATTTTATTGACTGTCATATATTTATTGGCTTTCTTATTTGGATGATAACTATATATTATTCAGGGAAAGACAAATCTACAGAAAATGCCAGAAGATAATACAATTTTTATTTTTACTTTCTTATCAGTATTTTTTAATGACAAGTTGCAGAAATGATATTTATCATATCCATCTTATAAATGATAAGTAATAATAAGTTCGGAACTAGACACAGATTCCCAAATGTAATGTTTACTCTGAAACAAGGTATTCACTAAAAATAGTCACTTTTGCCATTTGTCCACACCCTGATAATGTAAAGTATCTGATTAAATGTTTAATTTAAAGAAATGCCTTTGATAATTAGTAAGCACAGAGAAATAGAAGTTCCTTCACCATTTTATTCATATTATTTGACCTTCTACAGTTTGTTGTCAATTCTAATTGAAGAAAGTTTTCTGCTTCTGGAAAAGAAGATGGCAGGATTAATCCTCCTTTGAATAATAGGCTTTTTTATTGCCTTATCTCAAAAGTTAAATGAAGTACAGATTGTTTAGTTTCACATACTAGAGGTAGATAGATTTTTATTTTTATGTTTATCTTTATGGATATTTTAAGATTATTATTATTAAATCAAGGGTTTTGACTAGACAGTGGCAAGATAACACATAAGGAACCATTTTCTGTCATTTTAATATGGCAGAATTTTCCTTCTGATCCTCCATAACATTCTGTTCTTTTATGTTTTGAAAAATAAAAAATAAGATGACATTTTTGATTAAAAACATACTTTAAATGGAGAAGTTGCTTATCAAATCAAATCTTCATAAACTAACATATATAAGAGTGTGCTCTTTTTATGAATGCTTTTTTTTCCCCCTGGGAACCTCTGGGTACTACTACAAATTTTGGAGCAATTTTGAACCCTAATCTACCATACACATCTACTAGATGAGTTAGGTTGAAAACTGCCAGCTCCCTCACTTTGCATCAGTTGAGTTTAACATAGTTGTGGCATAAACAAGGCTTGATTTCTTTATCAAAAGAGGGATTCTAAATAGAAAATTTAAGAAAATTCTGATTAAGGTTTTAATGTTAGTTAATAGCATTGTACATATAACATGCAGATCTCATTCCTGTTCCAAGGAAGCTTTCATTATATTCTGAGTGATTTTCATTTATTGAACCAAAAGAAAATAAATACCAAAACTTCATTAAGAAAAGAGAAAGACCAACATCCTCAGTAAAAATAATGTATTTAGCTAGCCAAAACTTATACCCACCAAATGCTTTCTATGCTTTCTCTGATGTGTATTTTAATTTCTGCTGTCAATGGCTTTTTGTTGATACAATGAGCATTTCATTTGTTAACATATACGTATACTTCTTTTTTACAGGACTTTAGTTCATTTTTTCAATAATATGTAATTGTTGGTTGGCCTTGAAGAATAAAAGGTGTCTTAAATCTTAAAAGGTCAAACTTGATGGTAAGGCATAATTTCTAGCAATGAAAAGAAAAAACAAAATATGATCAAAATTATGCAACTTAAAATGAGATAAACATATTTAAAATAAAAACTACTTTTTAAATAATTAATATCTCTCTTCTGAAATGAAGAGTAACTGGCACAGAATATGTCTTCTTCATTGATTGAAGTAAATAAATGAACTAGTAAATCAAAGTGGAGGTGAAGGAACAGCTCATTTTTTTTTACCATCTCAGAACATAAAATTTTACAACAAATTGCTTTCTGGGAGCCACTAATTTAATTAATAGAAATAGTAACATTAAAAATATAACACAAAGAATGAATGGTCTTGATTATAAACTAATATAAATAAAATAATTTCATCAAAATAAATGTTGTAAGAAACATTACTAAGGATAAATATGTCTTTTCATAATGATAAAAAAGGATCAATTCATCTAGAAGACATAGGTCAAATATACACAGACTTGAAAGGATTCAAAATATTTGATGAGAGAATTGTAGGAAGATGGCAGGCTAGAGAAACCTAGGATGCATTTCCCCCACAGAAGACAAGTACAGGACCACTGCCACCGGTGCTCCACTCGCCAGTGACATTGTCAGGACCCAGGACTGTCACCTGCCTTCCCAACATGAATTTCACCACATCCCACACTGCTGTTGGCTGCAGTGTGGCTTCAGACATGGCAGTTGGCAGTAGCCATCAAAGCTGGCACAGCAGCTCTGACCAAGACAACTGTGCACAGGATCCCTGCCCACAATGCTGCCACAGCCAGACCAGCCTCAACTGGGACCCCTGCCAAAGATACATCAATAGCTAGCCTGTCTGTATGCTAGAACCCCTGTTGCACCCACCTACAGTGTGGCGGCCATCACCAGGGGTCATCCACCCTGCCTCATCAGCTAGATCAGCTGTGCATGGGATCCTTGCCCAAGCCACGTCACCAGCTGGTCCTGCTACATGCAGGGCACCTGCCATAGCATGTGTAGGATGGCTGCTGCTACCATAGCCATCACACCAGGTAGAACCCCCACCTACACAACAACGCCAGCCAGACTGGCACCAGCCATGGCACCCTGCCAGTGCTGAAGCAGTAACCAGCATAGCTGGGTACGGGACCTCAGCTGCTATCACCTGCACCAATACTTCTGCCACTGCCACCATTGGCAGCCACTCACAGTGCTACCACCACCATTGCACCAATCAGTCTGTTTGAAGGCAGGACCCACCACTGCCACCCCACATTGACACAAAAAGGGTCACAAATGGAGACAACAGAAAGAGCTAAGCCAGTGCAGATCCATGTCCCAGTGGCATAATGCACAGGGGCAATTTCACCACCTTTGCAGTGAGCATGACTGCCCTCACCCAGGGAGAGTCGCACATAGAGAACATGGAGAATACAGAAACCTAGGATAGCCAAAAATTGTACAGATGAAAATTAATGACCAGCCACCACCAACCCAGCCCCCAACAAATGAAAGCAAGAGATTGAAGGCAGTAATCAGCAGTCTCTCAACAAAAAACCCAGGACTAGGTGGCTTTATTCCTGAATTCTAACAAACCTTAAAAGAAGAATAAATACCTATTCTTCCCAAACAATTCCAAAAAATTGAAAGAGAAGCTATTTTCCCAAACTCATTCTATGAGGCTAGCATCACCTGCATATGGAAACCAGACAAAGATACAACAAAAAAGAAAACTACAGGCCAATATCTTTGATGAACATAGATTCAAAAATCCTCAAGAAAATATTAGCAATCAAAATACAGCAAAACATCAAAAATTTATATGTGGGATTCATCCCAGAGAAGCAAAGATGGTTCAACATATGCAAGTGAATAAATATAATACAGTATATCAACAAAATCAAGGACAAAAACCACATGATTATCTCAATGGATGCAGAAAAAGCATTTGACAAAATTCAACATCACTTCATGATAAAGACTCTTAGTAAATTAGGTATAGAAGGAAAGTATCTGGACACAATAAAAGCCATATATGACAAAACCACTGCCAATATCATCCTGAATGGGGAAAAGCTGGAAACTTTTAATTTAAGGAAGGGAACAAGAAAAGGCTGCCCACTATCACCCTCCTATTTAACATAATATTGGAAGTACTAGCCAGGGCAATCAGGCAACAGAAAGAAATAAAGGGCATACGGACTGGAAAAGACAAGTCAAACTGTCCCTGTTTGCAGATGACATGATCCTATAAAAAACATGAAGACTAAACAATTTCAGTAAAGTTGCAGGATATAAAATCAACACACAAAAATCAGTAGAATTTTTATACTCCAATAGCAAAATAGAAGAAAAAGAAATCAAGAAAGCAAGCCCATTTACAATAGTCACCAAAAAAAGGACATATTTAGGAATCAATTTGACAAAGGAGATGAAAGATCTCTACAATGAGAACTACAAATCACTGCTGAAAGAAATTAAAAAGGACACAAAAGATGGAAGGACATTTCATGCTCCTGGATTGGGAGAATTAACATTGTAAAAATGTCCATATTACCCAAACTGATCTACAGTTTCAATGCATTCCCATCAAAATACCAATAATATTCTTCACAGAAATAGATAAAACAATCCTATCACTCATTTGGAACAAAAAAAGACCCCAAATAGCAAAGAAATCCTGAGTAAAAATAAATAAATAAATAAAGCCAGAGGTATGTGTAACACTCCCTGACATCAAATATCCAATTATACTACAAAACATAGTAGCCAAAACAGCATGGCATGGGCATAAAAACAGACAGACAAATGAAACAGAATAGGGAGCCCACATACTTACAGCCAACTGATCCTTGACAAAAGCACCAAGGACATATGTTGGGGAAAAGACTGCCTCTTCCATAAATAGTGCTGGGGAAACAGGAAATCCATATGTAGAAAAATGAAACTAGACCTCTACCTCTCACCAGATACCAAAATCAACTCAAAATGGATTAAAGAATTAAATATAAGACTTAAACTATAAAACTCCTAAAAGAAATCATAGGAGAAACACTCAACAATATAGGACTCAGCAAAAACTTTATGAATATGACCCCCAAATCACAAGCAACAAAAGAAAACATAAATAAGTGGGATTATATCAAACTGAAAAGCTTCTGAACAGCAAAAGAAACAATTAACACTGAAAAGACAACCTGCAGAATGGGAGAATACATTTGCAAACTATGCATCCAACAAAGGATTAATAGCCAGAATATACAAAGAACTCAAACAACTTAACAGCAAGAAAACAAGTAACCCAATTAAAAAATGGGCAACAGAGCCAAATAGACATTTATCACATGAAGATATACAGATGGACAACAGATATGTGAAAAATTGCTCATTATCATTCAGCATCATGGAAATGCAAACCAAAACCACACCGAGATATCATTTCACACCAGTTAGACTGGCTATTATTGAAATAGCAGAGAATAACAAAGGCTGGCAAGGATGTGGAGAAAAGGCAACCCTCCTACAATGTTTGTGGGACTGTAAATTATTGCTGCCATTATGGAAAATAGTATGCAGGTTCCTCAAACAACTACAGGTAGAACTGCCACATGACCCAGCTATCCCATTGCTGGGTGTATACCCAAAGGAATGGAAATCATTATGTCAAAGGAATTCCTGCATGCCCATGTTTATTGCAGCTCTATTTACAATAGCCAAGTATTGGAATCAACATAAATGTTCATGGAAAGATGACTGGATTGACTGGATAAGGAAAATGTGGTATATATACTCAACGGAATACCACTTTGCCACAAAAAGGAATAAAATCCTGCCATTTGCAGCAATGTGGATGAACTCAGAGAAAATTATGTTAAGTGAAATAAGACAGGCAAAGATGGAGAAATACCACATGTCCTCACTCATCAGTAGGAGCTAAAATAAACACAGAAGAAGGAAGGAAAGGAAGGAAGGAAGGAAGGAAGGAAGGAAGGAAGGAAGGAAGGAAGGAAGGAAGGATGGATTCCAATAATACACTAAATTTTCAAAAAATAAAAAAAGAGAGAACAGAACTGTGGTTATTAGAGGAGTTATTATAAGAAACTACTTTGGGGTCCCAAAGATTGACTATGTTTTGTAAACATAAGTATGCTAATTATCTTCATTTGATCATCGTATATTGTACATTGATATTTGATTCTGTACTCTACGTATATATGTAATCAATTATCTATCTTTCAATTAAAAAACTGTCAAAAATATGATGAAAAACTGAGAAAACTGAAGGAGAAAAGAAAAAATAGACAATAATGGCTAGAGATTTTAATACAATTTATTAGCATTTGATAAAATATACACACAATACATCCAAAATAATCTGGGAGATTTGAAAAGCACAATCAACCAAGTTGTCCTAATTTTCATTTTTGAACACCACACTCAATAACTGCATAATACACATTCTTTCAAAAGCATAGGTAATATTCACCAAGACAGACTATACAATGGGCAATAAAACAAGTCTCAAAGTATTTCTAAGGGTTAAAGTAAAGCAGAGTATATTCCCTTGCCAAAATGATACAAAATTAGAAATTAATGACTATTCGGTATTTTAAAAGTCTCCATGTATTTGGAAATTAAACAGCACACAGATATTACAAAGCCCTAATATTGATCTGCTGTCAGTGTGGAACTATATATGTTTCTGCCATGTCTTTCATTATTGAATGAATCCAGCAACCTCCTATTTTTTTTTTAAAGGAAGAAAAATAAAAAGGAGGAGTAAGAAGAAAGTGAGCATTGTAAAATCAATTTTCTCAGAGATCCAGGAAGTAATATAAATGGAAAATAGCCTGATTGAGGAAAGTGGGTACCTAACCCACATCCTGGCAGAAAAGGGCCATGACTACTCAATTCCAGCCAAAGTAAGTTTACCTTTCAGCGACTTTTTATACAAACTTTTCAGGTCTACACTTTAGGGGTAAACAATGCACATAGGAGCCTCTCAGATTGTGATCTGTAGTAAGAGCACTTCTTAAACATCTTCACAAAATGAATTAATATTAAAACCAGTAATTAGATTCAAATTGATTTTGGAAAAGATACTTTTAATTTTACTCTATATTATTGAAAAATAGTGAGAGTGCCTTGTACTATTCTCTGAGCTTTGTGTTTATTTATTTTCAGGATTAGTAGTTTTTTCCTTCAATTAAGTCAACGGACCTCACTTCTCTTTTACCTGCTTCATTCACTTGGCCAGTGTTTTCTGACATTTCAAAGTTACGTACAAGTACCACCTTTTTATAAGCCTCTTTTTATACAGGTAGAATTGATAGTCATTTCTCATATGTTCAATAAATGCTTTCCCCTCTATAATACTTCATTTTACTAAATACTAAATATGAGATTCTGTTATAGTCCCTTCAGTTGTATTCTTACTTAATCCTCCCAACAACTCACATGGTAGATACTATTATTGTATTAGAGATTATTATTTGTGTGTGTGTGACTGAGCAATATGAGGATCTGAATCCTTGGCTGTGGGGAAAATAGAATAGTTTAGACAGGCCCCCTCATCTCAGGTCCAGTTGGGGATGGTACAGAAAATTCTTTGTAAATAAGTTGTGTCAGGGTGGAGTTAATGCACATGCACACCCATGTATTTTTCTAATTTGTTGCAATTGTGTGTTCTGCAGTTTGTGAAGCAGCTGCTGGGGCTGGCAGAAACTAGGATAATTTATTCAGGCTCTCTGGGCTCAGGTCTGGTTGGGGGGTCGTGCAGCACATTTATTTGTAAACAAGTTGTGTGTGGGTGGAGTTAGTGTGCATGTGCACCCATGTATCTTTTTAGTTAATTGGTCTTGTGTGTTCTTCAATTTGTGAAGCAGGCTGGCCAGCAGAGAGCTCGTGTCTAAAAATAGAGCATGTCTACTCTGCTGGCGGCTGCTAACTTTTTCTTCGGACTTTGCCAGTAGCAGTTGAGTTTTCAGTTTTTCTTTGGACTTTGCCAGTAGCAGTTGAGTTTCTGAGTTTCTCTTTGGACTGCCTAGCTCTTTGGCGTGTGTGTCCTGAATAAAGACTGTTCTTTCTTCAACCAAAGTTCCACGGACCTTTTTTCCAGTTCCAGTTTTGCTTAGTCCTGTGTGTGAATGGTTGTGACCCAGTCTGGACAATGGTCTTGAGGGGTCTGTGAGCTCCAGACCCAGCACTAGCTCTACATTGGCCTTGGTGTTACACCAGCACTTTGGTCAACTGAGCTAATTGGCCAGTCTTCACTATTTTCGTATTAACACTTTCATTTTTCCAAGAAGGAAAAAAAGCATCTAGAGGTTATATATATCATTATCAAATTTCCGATGAGCAATAAATACTATACATCCAATTTTAAACTAGGAAAACTGAGTCCACACCTGAAGCTCTCATCCATACCTCATGCACCATCTACTCATCCAAAGTTAAGAAAAATATATGAATATTTATAGTAAATTATAAAATAGGAAATAAATCAAAACATAAAAAAGTATGTATTTGATTCTTCCTCCTATTACACATGCACATTCAAACTATTTTCAAATTCTCTAGATATTTACCATCCAATTCTGTAAATCTCTAATCCTGTATGTGAAGTCCAAAATAGCATCATGTCTCACCTGGAGAACCTCTTGCAATATACCTCTAACTGATGTCCTTGCTTTCATTCTTGTTCTCAGATAATCTATTACCTACACAACAGCAAGAAGGGGTCTTTTAAAATGTAAATTATATCATGGCATCCCAAGTTTAAAGTTTTCAGTGGCTTTCCATTGGACTTAGCGTGAGATCGGACACAGTTTTGTCTTGGCATCATCCCATGCCACTTTAACCTTCATTCGCTATTGTCCTGGAATACTGGTCTCCTCTCTTTTCCTGAAAGATTCTAAGATCTAATCCCCCAACCTCCAGCCCAATTTGCTGCTGTCCTTTTTGCCTGAAACATTCTCACATTCAAACTGACCTGTTCCTCTAATTCATGATCATATTCAAACCCGCAAATGACTACCTATTATCTCTTGTCTCGTCTTTCAGATCTTAACTCAAATATTATCTCTTCCAAGAGGGCTTTATTGTTTCTCCCTATCACAATGCATGTCTCCTTTTCTTTCTACAATTTTCTTATTTTATAAGTGTAAATTGATACATTTATGTGTGCCTTCTGCTCTAAACCACACTTTTGTGAAAACAAGAAGCCATACGGTAGAGTATTGGTAAATGTTTCAGTGCTGGTAAATGTTTAACAGCAGCTTCCAAAAAAAAATATTCCTGCTTTATGGTGCTTGACAATTTACATGATGTAATTACTGCCTTCGTGGCCAAAATCAGGCTACTAACATGATGTCAACTGCCTCACAAATTTCTTGCACTTTTTATAGTCAATTCCTACAAGCAGATATTAGCTAGCTGACCAATAGACACATGTCTATTCTGTTTACCACAGTGTTCTAAGTTCTTAATACTTTTTTAACATGATGGAGTGTATGACAAAAGACTTACAGCTAACATCATACTTAATGGTGAAAGACAGAATGCCTTTGGACTAAGATTAGAAACAATTTAGGAATTCCCACTTTCACCCTGCTATTCAACATAGTAGTAGAAGTTCTAGCCAGTGTATTCAGATCATAAAATAATAAAGAAAACTATCCCCATCTGTAGATGGGCTATACAGAAAACCCCAAGAAATCTAAAAACAAACAAGCAAACAACAAAAAACTCCTAAAAACTAAAAACTGAGTTCAGCAAGGTAGTATGATATAGGAATACTATGCAAAAATCAATAACATTTCTATATACTAGCAATGAACATATGGAAATCTAAATTACAAATAATACAATTTACAATTCCTCAAAAAAATGAAATAATCAGGCAAAAATCTTACAAAACATTTACAGTATTGCATGTTGAAAACTACAATTGCTGACAACAAGAATCAAAGAAGATATAAATAAAAGGAAAGATAGTCCATGCTCATTGTTTGGAAGACTTAACATAGTAAAGAAGCTAATTCTCCTTAAATTGATATACAGGTTTATCATAGTTCCAATCAAAATCTCAGGAAGATTTTTGTAGGTATATATAAGATTCTTCTAAAATTTTTATGGAAAGAAAAAATGAACTAAAATTGGTGAAACATTTCTAAACAAGAATAAAATATTGAATTATTTCAGAGCAAAAGATTTTAATTTTGACATATTCAAATCAGAGGTGAAGCGGTCTACCCGATTTCAAGACTTTTTATATAGCTGCAGTTATCAAGACTGCGATACTGTGAGAAGGATAAGCACATAGAACAAAAAGAACAGAGAAGCCAGAAATAGTTTCACACATAAATAGACAATTGATTGTTTATGAAGATGCAAAAGCAATCCAATCGAACTATATAATCTTTTCAACAAATGGTGCTGCGCTAATTGTAGGCCAAAAAAAAAAAAAGCTGAAAATGGATCATAGATTTCAATGTAAATTAAAAATTATAAAAAAGTAAAAGATTACATAGGAGACAAATTTTGGGACACAGGGCTAAATCAGGAATATTTAGACATGACACAGAAAATATTGTTTCTAAAATAAAAAAAAATCAATAAGAATTCTTCAAAATTAAAATCTTTTGCTCTGAAAAAGATCCTCATAAAAGCATATCAGATTGAGAGGAGATATTTGCAAACCACATATCCAACAAAATACTAGTATCTAGAGTATATGAAGGACTCTTAACAATCAGCAATAAAACAAACAATCTAATTAGAAAATGTGCAAAAAGATATGAAGAGGCATTTCACTGAAGAGAATATACAGATGTCAAACAAGCACATAAAATATGTTCAACATAAATAGCCATTAGGATAGTTTTAAAAAGAGTTAGAGTACATATAATAGATGAAAACTTCTGAAATATTGAAAATGCAAGTTGAAAACATTTGGGGGTACAGAGGCATGACTCAGATAATCCTAACTAAGAAGTTCTGTGATATGTTTTATCACAAGCTTCCCAGCAAAAGCAATAGAGTTGCTTTTTCCAAAATTAGGGTCATGGCATTATGTTTGCGTATAGATGTAGAGGTGTTGGGATTTGAATGTGATTTTCTTTCTCTGTGTATTTCATTTTAATTAATCCAAAAAGCCTACTTTTTCTCCCAGGTGTTTTATTTTTTTTTAATATATGTCCATCGAACCTCTTAAGTGATTGATAATTAAATATGTTTAGTAACTTAACCTTGTTAAATTCAAATTAACATCACAAGACATATTTTAAGTTATTGAGGACTGTGTTATGGTTAGTACGTAGCATGACATTTTGGTCAAAAAAAGCACAAGATACAAATTAGATTATTATCAGATGAGAAAAATTACTAATTAAAATCTATTGTACCAGCAAGTAGTTTAATTAATATTAACTTATCTACCATGTTTTTTTAGCTCCAAGTAAGTTTCCAATGATGTGCAGGAAATCTTTTTATAGACCATTTTTATAGTTCAGTAACTCTTTCATCTGCCCTTAAATTTATCATATACTTTTGATCAAACATTTCCCAGAAATTTGAAACATGCGTTTCCTAGTAGTTGATATTGATTAATCAACCTTTAAACTTATATTTACTAGCTCAGGACATCATTAATTTTATCAAACAGTACTTAATCTTTCTACTAGACACTGGGACAAAATAAGTAAATAAGAAAGATTTGGCCCCTGTGTTCAATGGGCTCACCGTCTAACGGGGAAAGAGAGATAAAAAGGCAATTGCAATGCAGTGTAGTAAAAACTAGGATAGGGAAATACAAGGTACCACCGGAGCACATGGAAGGTCATTTAACAAAATTTGACAGCAGAGGAGGAGAGGAAGTGATACCTAGGCTGTTATCAAAAGATAAAGTTTTCTATGTGGAGACGCTTGGAGAAAGTGTTTCCGGTGCTAGAATATGCATGATGGATGCATGATGGCCCAGAGCCATGACTGGCCATCAACGGGGACTTATTAGGGTATTCTCAAGAGAGGGGCGAGTTATGGCAGGGTTTGAGTTGAGAAAGAACAGTGTGTATGGAACTTTGGAGATGATAATGTCAGCATTATGGAGTCCAGTAAAAAGGTTGTCAAACCAACTTAGGCAAGAGAGGATGGTAGCACTGGGAATGGAAAGAAGAACGTGGCTTTGTTAGATTAAAAGGAAGGAATCACCAAGACGTTATGAATGGTTAGACATGATGGAAGATGCTTAGATGGTTTCAAGGATGATGTCCAGGTTTTTGCTGTGGCATCTGCTATGCCCACTGGTTTGATGGTCAAGCTAATATTCTTCATGGAGAAAGATGTAACATTAATCACATTTGGAAACAAGCTAATAATTTGTGTGTGTGCTTCTGTGTGTATATATGTACACATATATGCATGGAGAGAGAGACAGAGACAGACAGAGAGAGAGGTTATTTATAAACCTTATAGCAAATAGTTGGAAAATATGAAGCGCAAATGAGGGTTGTGGGAAGGTCTGTAGGAGAACAACTTTGTTCTTACTGTTATACTCTGCTACTTCTTTCTACATTCACTTGTCTCCTCAATCAAAAATGGCAGTAAGCCTGAATCTTTCTGCCTGATCATGTTCACTGGCTATAGAAATGTGCAGAGTCTGTCCACAGAGCAGCCCTAGATTGCTAGGAATTCAACACTCCGAGAGTGCCCCTCTAACAATAAGTGACATTGCTGGTGGAAAAATAAACCAGCCCCCGCATTCTTCAGTGGGATAATTCTAAAGTATGCTATGCACAGTCTTTCAGAGGGTCCCCAGCACAACCGAGCTCTCGTTGCCCACAATAGCAACCCACTCATTAACACACCCTTTACTGACTATTCTCTTTTCCTGGCCTCATTTTCCCTCTCTGTTGTCATGTTTCCTTAAATCACATCACAAACAAATTGCTTGTAACCAATTCTTTGTCTTAAGGTCTATTTCTTTCTTACTGTAACTTTGTATATACATTGTCTGATATTTTCTGTTCATTTTAAAATGACATGTTTTCTTGGATTAGGAAAACACCCAAGTATATGTAGATAGGAAGCAAACATTAGGGCAATTCACTAGGTTTCTTATTTCAGCTATGACTTATTCTGCTGTACAGTGAAATACAGTATCTTTAAGCAATATTCCTTTAGTAGAAGATATTAGGTATGTCTTTGACTTTGTGATTCTCCTTTTGTTCTATAGAACTTTAATTTCCAGAACCTGTTTTACTTATTCCCTTTACCTCCAAACTTCCAAAATATGCTCTGCTTTTCCTTCAGAAGCAGTACTCTCTCAAGACTGTCTCCTCTTATTCTGAACAATTTCAAGTCCCTTTCTGTCAAATCCTCTGTAGCCAGTGTTTTGATCCCTCAGGTCTTAGACCTGTTCTTATGCCCTCACTCAGGTGGGACTTTCTCTCGTAGGGGGAGGGGCTTTCACCTGTGTCCCACCATCTCTGGGCCCCCACTCAGTGTGGGCTCCAGAGCAGGCTGGGCCTAACTTGGGCATTTATCTTCCTGCTTAAATGTAAATTGAGAGTAGTAAGTAGCTCACTGTGGGCTTTAATTACACGGAATGCATGGTTTCTTTTCTTTGCTTGTTTGCTCTCTTAATGGATCTGTATGGTTATTAGAAGCAGACTTTAATTGAAATAGCTGCCATTATCCTATGACCCTGGAAACCCTCTTTTACAAATTTTGAAGCTTCACTTAAAAAACCTAAAAATCTGCATATGGTCCACCTGGGTTATCAACAAATGAGACAATACTCTCTGGACTAAATAGAATCAGACACCTCTTAGTACCAAAAACGAAGGCAGTAGTAAAAATCTAATGTTCCCAGGTTCTCTTTCTGTTTTCTCATTTAACTATTATAGTGGGAAAAAAAAAGAATGGCATGGTGGGAGAGGTCTGGGAAAAAAAAATCTGCAAACATTTTTGAATAATAAATATTGCCATTGTGATTTAACAGAAGCCAGATTTTTCTTTTTACCAGCTGTGTGGGCCTGGGCAGGTTGCTTAACTTTCCATGTTTTATAGTTACATCACAAATTATTTAGAAATAAATAAGTTACAGAAAATTCTTAGAACAGTCCCAGTACATGGTAAGAGTTCAAAATATAGTATTACATTATATGAAAATCAGAAATAAATTATAAAACCATATTTCAGTAAGAATTTGAATAGCTCTTTCCTCTCTTAATTGGCTTCTGGGATTTCTACCACTTCTTTTGTCTGGCCATGATTCTTCCAGCACCATCTCTAAGTGCTCTAGAAATACAGACTTAGCCAGTTATTTATTGAAGAGAATGTGCTTGAAGAGCCCTCTCGGCATGTTTCAACAGAGCTCAAGTAGTGTGGGGACTTTGAGATACATACAAAAAAAAAAAAAAAAGAAAGAAAGAAAAAAGACACTTTGCTATTACATGGAGAGGGAAATTACAGAAACTGTGTGTGTTCTGATTTTCAAAGCTGAATCTGTTTGGTAGCTCTGAGAAAATGACTAGCTTCTAGGGCTTGCCAAGTTAAACCCAGCTAGGCCAAATATTGTTAGAGCTCCTCCTAATGGAGGTAACTGATGAAGGAGGGATACTTTTGCTAGCGTATTCTCCTAATGTCTAAGTGAATAGTAAATAGTAAATACTTATCACTCTTCCTATTTCCAGTTAGTGGAATTGGCTCAGAGCAAGACAAACATTTCTTTTGTAACATTAGAGAAAACACTTCCAATTTTCAAGATGAGGAAAATCGCCCCATTATTTCTCTGGGTGTAAAGACACCATTGCTTTTAATAGAAAGAGAACTGATGTAATTGAATGACATCTTAAGATGGACGTGGACATTTTTCTCAACTGATTAAGTCATCCCATAGCAATTGATGCATACAATATCCTTTTGCAAAGTCAAAAAAGAAAAAAGTCTATTTGGAAAGCTCTCAAATTCTGTTTACCCCATACAAGACTGTCCTGTTAAATTTTATGTGGAGCTTATAATAAAATTTCAGGGTTTCCTGTCCTACTCCAGGTCTAACGCAGTATGCGTGTCCCTACTTGTTGCCTCTGTAGGAGGGGCAAACACAGTCTTAATTTAAGTTGATGAACTATTTCCTTTCCAGATAAACATCAGTGTATTATTTAAAATGAGTGAAGTAGCATTTCTAGACTTGCATCTTTGTAGATAATAAATTATTCAGCCTTCTAATTCATTCAGATTCTTTTGTGTTTCTCCTTTTGAAAAGGAAAGCATCATCTTGACATATTTTCTAAAATAAATTGCTTTGAGGAAATAAAAAGAAAGGTAGATACAATACTGTGAAATACTCTTAAATGGCTATTCTTGTCAGATGAGAGCAAAAAGGCATTTAAAAAGTGGCAATCGTTTACATTATCTATGATGACAAAAGAAGCATTTTACCTAAAATATCATACTCATTGTTGTTTCCTATTTTATGTACAAGAAAAAAAAAGTTGGACTCAATGTACAAATTAAAAAGAACACTGTAATTCAGGAGCAAAGACTTTATGTGGGAAACTCTATTGATCAGTATGCTATGCTAATACTTGCGTTTAGCCATACTTCACCTTGGAAAGGACTTCTCTGATTGGTTCTAACTGAGAATAAAGTTCTTTTCTTAAGGAGAAAATACCTACCCATCGAAAAAATAGACACTAAATCTATTATTTATTAACCGAGAATTATATCAAAATGGGTAATAATTCTTGATTCAGGATATAAAGAAGGTTAAACTACTGACACCAAGTTTTTAAATGTGTTTGTTTACTTGAAAGAGAAGTGATCTCCATTTTTTTTTTAAAAAAGTCCATACATTTACCTTACTATACTCCTCTTTCCTTTTAGAGGAGAATGAATATTAATTAGAAGTTGACTGATGTCAACAAGGAAATATTTTTAATAGTACTGATTGAATTAAGTATAATTCAGTTATTAGGTAAAGTGATTATTTGAATTTTAGAATTATTAAAAATACACAAATGCAACTATTCCTTCAGGGCAGGGACCGTTTCTTATGATTCTCTGTATTGTTGGTACCTAACGTATACTTGATACATAATTAGTGTTACTTAAAGATTTGTTGAATGGGTGGATAGATAAATGAATGGGTTCAAGTTAGATTTACTCAATTTCTACACTTTTCAATTTGGGGAAAGCAGACCAGTAAAAAAGGCTATCATCATATTCATCTCATATATTTAAAAATGCGTTACCATTACATTGTACTTCCTGAATTATTTTTTATTCCTTTCCAGCAAACACAGACTGAGAATACATCTTTTGCCCATTGTGAATGACATTCAAATCCACTGTTGTGCACTTGGTAAGCCAGCATTGCAGATGTTTTATAAATTTAGTTACATTTGAAAATATACTTGACCTGATAGTTCCAAGAGTTTTAAGCGATGTATAAAATACTTCCTCTAGCTTCTCTCATATTTAAAAGGAAACCTCAGGCTCTGCCTCCTTTCTGAATTAAACTTTAAAAAAACATGGAGAGACAATAAATCCATAGATTTGTCAGCAAATGTTTTAAAATGTCTGACATGCAGCAGACAATCAAAAAATATTTTTGAGTAAATTGCAAATTGCTTGAAAAACAAGTTTATGAGGTGATACTTTGGCTTAGAAAACAAATTACACCTGTTGCAATGTTGCTGTAAAATTCAGCCAAGTTTAAGATTGCATTTTCACTGTAAGTAACTCATCTTATTTTTTTCCCATCAACTTTCAGCCAACTTTTGTGTTGTATTTAATTCTTTAAGGAGTCTTAAAGAAAAAAAAAAAGCTGACAGCAAAATCAATTGCAGACATCTTATCGCTGAAATCAGCAAATGGTTCATTCATCTGACAGATCATATTCTAATTGGGAATGCTGGCTTCTTCCTGAAACAAAAACCACTTCTCTAAAAGGCTTAGAAACAGAGAAAGAGGTCTCTTTACTTTTCCATTTAGCTAAAACTAATGTCTGAATGTCCTAAATCTAAAAAGTAAGAAAAACATATAGAAAATTAATGATTATTTTAATTTTAAAGCTGTTTATATTTTAATTGCTCTCTAGAAAGTCACAAGATCAGTTTGCTCATTTAATCTGTTTGGGTGTGGTTTTGTGAAACAAACAGGAAACACTTTCCTTTGATCATACATCTATTAAATTCTATGTCATTATGACGAGTGATTGCAGAGCCTGCTGTGACTCAGGAAGCAGTGTAAAACCATATAATAATAGACAATTTTTTACTGAGCATTATCAGTACTGCTAGGCACTCTTCTAAGGTGTTTTAGAAATCCTAACTCATTTATTCCTAGCAACAACCCCACATGGCAGGTATTTTACTATTAAGTTTTTACAGATGAAGAAACTGATTGACAGGAAGGGTAAGAAACTTTTACAGGGTAACACAGTTACACAGTAACACAATTATTCTTGTATAGTTGTAGAACACAGAAGTTGAGGTCTGGTAGCCTTAGTACTGGTCCTAATGATCTTTCCCTTTAAATGATTTCCTCAATTGCACAATAGAGATAATAATGCATTTCTTTTGGCTTAATGTAATGATTGAGAGCACAGATTCTGGAGCTTGACTGGGTTTGAACCCAAGTTCTGCCACTTTCCATCTGGATAACTTTAACAAGTTAGGTTGCATTTTTGTGACTCAGTTTTGCCCTAATAACACACCCCTCATAGATAATTTAAGGATTAAATGAATATCCCTCTCTTTTTCTCTCTCTTAGAAGAGATTCTGCTAAGTATTAAGTGCATTACAAGTGCAGGTTAAATACAAAAGTGAAAGAATGAAATTGATTTAAATGAATAATGACTGTCGTGTCATGTGGAAACTAAATAAAACGTAGGCATTGTTACCTTCAGTAATCCAATTATATATCTATTCTTACATCTCATCAACCCTATCCTTGGATTCTGTGATTTATACTAAACTACTTGAACTTACTGTAAAATCCCAATTAATTTCTCAATGCCTGTCTTTATTACTTGTTACCAATATCCGGACAACGGTTCCTTCTTTGTATCTTTTTCCTCCTTCCTATCACTCTCTATTATCGTGATAATCATAGTCATTATCATCATCCTCATTACTTAGTTTTTCATTTAGGCCTCACTTTCTCTGAGAAGCCTTCTTTGGATCCTTCAAGATTCAGATGGTTGCCTTCATTCCATGTTCCTTGAGCATCCTAGGCTGACACTGTCATGGCACTTACCAGCAGTCTGTATTGTAATGAATTTTCTGTTTACCTGTCTGTTGTGTCTCCACAGCTAAACACATGTGTATTAGTCCATTTTGTGTTGCTATAACAGAATTACCTGCGACTGGGTAATTTATAAGGAATAGAGGTTTATTTGCCTTACAATTCTGGGACAGTTGCATCTGGCACGGGCCTCAGGCTGCTTCTACTCATGGCAAAAAGTAGCAGGCAGCTGGCGGGTTCAAGCAGATCACATGGCAAGAGGAAGCAAGAGAGAGAAGCGAGAGAGAGGAGGTGCCAGGGTCTTTTAAACAACAAGCTCTTGCAGGAACTAATAGAGTTTATTAGTTTATCCCCCCTCCCCCAGGGAGAGCATTAATTCGTTCATGAGGGATCCGCCCCCATGGCTCAATCACTTTCCAACACTACCACATTGGGGATCAAAATTCCACATGAGTTTTGAAGGGGACAGCACATCCAAACTCCATCAACATGTCATCAAATATCTCTAGTTCCGATCGTGATTCTTGACTCATATCATTTTTTCAACATGTTTTGAGTAAATGGAATCTTTGTTTCTCAGTTGACTGACAACATAGTCTAGATCAGTGGTTTCTAAAAGATGATGTACAAAAATATTTTCTTGGTTCAGTGGAAAAAATGAATAAATAAATTGGTCAGTTTATATAAAGGTACAGTTATGTATTTTTTTAAGCTTCTGAGATTATGTCTTTTCTATTTTTAAAGAAAAAAAATTTTTTTTTTTTTTATTTTGTCAATATACACTGTATATGATTATTATGGCCCGTCACCGACACCTCCCTCCCTCCTCCCTCTCTCCCCTCCCCCCCAAGAATGTCCTTTCCGTTTGCTTGGTGGGAGCTAAAAAAAAAAAAAAAAGAAAGAAATATTTTATTTTATTTTATTTTTTTTTTATTTTGTCAATATACACTGTATATGATTATTATGGCCCGTCACCGACACCTCCCTCCCTCCTCCCTCTCTCCCCTCCCCCCCAAGAATGTCCTTTCCGTTTGCTTGTTGTAACAACTTCATGGAAGTATAGTTGTTATATCTTCTTCCCCACCCCACCCCACCCCGGTTTATGTCGTTAAATGAAAGCAGTTGTGAATGAGTTGATTTATTTGTATTCTCTTTACATAGAGAAAAAAGTTGCAAGTTATTATTATTGAAACCTCTATTTTTTTTAATTTAATTAGTACTTGAGATCCAAAATTCTGGTGAAAATGAAATGAGGCATACAAATATGGACATAAGTGGATGATGCAGGAAAGCAGGATGATAAAGAGGTTTTGAAAAGAATATGCAGTATTATTATTTCTTCATAATTTTGCTTAGAATTTGTAAAAATTTTATTGTGAAAGTTAAGCTATTTATTGTATTCTAAGTGTATAATCTTTTGTATCTGATCCAAGACATAGATTTTATAGACTAGAAGTCACAGTGCTTCTGAATTTCTTTAAGGAATTTGACAGAGTTCCAAGAAATGTTATTGGATCAGGTATACAAACAATTCATAGCTAATAGTGGAGATGGGTAGAATCATAGCCTACACGTGATGGGTATATGTCAATGTCAACCTGCAATGTTATGGCCTTTTCTTTGACTCTGGCACATTAAAAAATATATATTATTGAAATGGATGGAAACACAGTCTCCTACCTAATTTTGATGGATATTGTACATAAACAAAATTGATGGATTATCATATCAAATACAAAAAAATCCTTGAGAGGTTGTAATAATTGTCTATTTTAAGAAGAAGAAAAAAATCAGGTGGAGAGACCCATCCAGGCACTGAGGCCCTGCTGGAGTCTAGGCAGTCATGCCATCAGCAACACTCCCTGCCACTGCTCAGACACGAGTGTGGAATGAGTGGGCCATGACAGCCACTGCAACAGCAACTGCTGCCACAAGGATGGCTCACTGCCATAACAGCAGCCACTGCTACCTCATAGGTTACCTGGTGACCGCTCATCAGTATAGACAGAAGAAGAGTCACCAGTGGAGCCCAGGGAAAGGGGAAAGAGAAAAAAAAGAAAACCCACCAAGAGTCACATATTCAGATGGAGGAGCACTAGTATACCCCAGTGCACCCATCAGGGTCAGGGTGAGCTAGCCAGGTTTCCAACAGTCCTGCCCAAGAACATTCACCAGAACCTAAGAGTAACAAGACTCCAAGACACTCCCCCAAAATTTGAGAGCTTGCCCATGTCCTAACAAATCAACACAGTGTCACCAACCTCAGGGATGAAATACTAAGTGTATCACGGACTAGTTCACGGAGGTATTCTCGCACAACTCCAACACCAAATTCAGCCACAATACCTACATGGGAGACTACACTACTGCATCTACCTGGAACCAATTCTAAAACAACCCGTTCAACCATCGTTACAAAACACATCCACAAGAGGAATTCCCTCTACACAAACGTCACTTTAGAGTACAAGAATAAACAACTTCTCCATCAGATGACTAAACACCAATGTAGAGATACTAGTAATATGAATAAACAAGAAAATATTAAACCATCAAAGGAATATAATAATTCTTAAGTACCAGATCCTATAGGACAGGAAGACCTTGAAATGACTGAAAAGGAATTTCAAGCAACAGTTCTAAGGAAACTCCATGAGGTACAAGGAAGACTCAGTAAGATGACACAAAGAAATGAGAAAAGTATCCAGGAACTGAAGGAAGAAATGTACAAATAAATTAATGCCTTAAAAAGAATGTAGCAGAGCTTGTGGAGCTGAAGAATTCTTTTAACAACAACAACAACAAAAATAAAAACAAAATGCAACAGAGAATTTAAACAGCAGACTAGAAAAAGTAGAAGAGAAATTTCTGATCTTGAAGATGGCCTTTATGAAATAACCCGGGTGGACCAAAAGAAAAAGGAAAGAAGAATTTTTTTTTCCTTTTTGTCTTTTTTACTGACCGGTAACGGGATCGCGACCCTTGGTGTTGTGTCCGCACCGCGCTCAGCCAGTGAGCGGGAACCGGTCTCCACATGGGATCCGAACCCTCGGCGGGAGCACCGCCGCGCTCCCAAGTGGCGCAGTCTCCAGTGCGCCACTGGGCCGGCCCAAGAAGAATTTTTTTTTCCTTTTTGTCTTTTTTACTGACCGGTAACGGGATCGCGACCCTTGGTGTTGTGTCCGCCCCGCGCTCAGCCAGTGAGCGGGAACCGGTCTCCACATGGGATCCGAACCCTCGGCGGGAGCACCGCCGCGCTCCCAAGTGGCGCAGTCTCCAGTGCGCCACTGGGCCGGCCCAAGAAGAATTTTTTTAGAATGAAGGAAACCTAAGAGAGATAGCAGACAACCTTTAGTGTTCAAATATCTGAATCATGGGTGTTCTAGAAGGGGAGGGAAAAGGAAAAGGTGTTGAAAACATATTAAATGAAATAATAGTGGAAAACTTCCCAGCTATATATATAGAGATACAGATCTTGAGATCCAAGAGGCTCAAAGATCCCCAAACAAATTCAACCCAAAAAGGTCCTCTCCAAGCAAGACATATTACTGTCAAATTGGCAAAGCTCAAAGACAGAGAGAATCTTAAAAGCTGCAAGAAATAAGTGTCAAGTCACCTATAAGGGAGCCCCTACCAGAATAACAGCAAATTTTTCATCAGAAACCCTTAAAGCCAGAAGAGAATGGGATGATATATTCAAAATAATAAAAGACAAAAATTGCGAGCCAAGAATATTATATCCAACAAGACTATCCTTCAGAAATAAAGGACAAATTGTATATTTCTCAGACAAACAAAAACTGTGGGAGTTTGCCACCAAACAACCAGTCCTATAAGAAATACTCAAGGGAGTACTGTCTGGTACCTGAAAAATAACCATAACTACCACAAATGCTCGTGAAAGAACCAAACCCCCAAGTAAAACAAAAATGCAAACAATAAACAGAGAAGAACTTTATCTACCACCTCAAGAAACCAACAAACACAGAAGACAAGCAATAAATCAGAAAGAAAGAAACAAACGATATTTAAACATCCAAGCAAAAATCAATAAAATGCCATGAGTAAATCAACACCTTTCAGTAATAACTCCTCATGTAAAAGGATTAAACTCCCCACTCAAAAGACACAGACTGACTGATTGTATTAAACAGATATGCCAACAATATCCTGTCTTCAAGAGACCCACCTCAACTATAAAGACACACAGAGACTAAGAGTGAAAGGATGGAAAAATATATACCATGCAAATAGAAACCCAAAACAAGCTGAAGTAGCTACTCTTATATCAGATAAAATAGACTTTAAGCCAAAAACCATGAAAAGAGATAAAGAAGGCCATTATATAATGATAAAGGGATCTATTCAGCAAGAAGACTTAACAATTATAAATATATATGCACCCCAAAATCACAGTAGCCAGATATATAAAGCAAACACTAGTAGAGCTAAAGAAGGAGACAGACCCAAATACCATAATAGTAAGGGACTCTCAACATCATACGAAAGATCTAGACAAAAAATCATAGAGAAACATGAGATCTAAATAACTCTTTAGACCAATTGGATTTGGCAAATATTTACAGAACATATCACCCAACAATCAGAATATACACTCTTCTTTTCAGCACATGGAACATTCTCCAGGATCGACCACATGTTAGGTAACAAATTAAATCTCACTAAATTTTTAAAAATTGAAATTATTTCATGTATGTTTTTAGACCACAATGGATTAAAAATAGAAATAAGTAACACATGAATCTCTGGAAACTATACAAATACATGGAAATTAAACAGCATTCTACAGAATGAAATATGGGTCCAAAGAAATTAAACAGGAAATCAGACAGTGCAAGACTCTTGAAGCTCTTCACTTCTCCTGCCTCTACCCACCTCATCCTGCATGATGGCACTGTCATGGATTGCAGTTCTACATAAGCTTAACCCCCCACAAGACAGTATTATTGTTGTTTTATACAGCCAGTGTTTTTTAGATTTATGAAAAATTTTATTGAAACTAATGAAAATAATGATACATCATACCAAAACCTGTGGGATACTGCAAAAGCAGTACTAAGAGGGAAATTTATTGTAACAAATGCCTACTTCAGAAGAATGGAAAGATGGAAAATAAACAACCTAGAACTTCACCTCAAAGAACTAGAAAAACAAGAACAATCCAACCACAAAGTTAGTAGACAGAAAGAAATAATTAAGATCAGAGAAGAACTAAATGAAATAGAAACCCCCAAAACAAACAAACAAAAAGATCAATGAAACGAAAAGTTGGCTTTCTGAGAAGGTAAACAAGATAAATAAACTATTAGCTAGGCTAACTAAAGAAAGAATAGAGAAGACACAAATAACAAAATTTAGAAATGAAAAAGAAGATATTACAACTGATACCTCAGAAATACAAAAAAAATGTTATAGACTATTATAAACACTATACACCAACAAATTTGAAAACCTGGAGGAAATAAATGAATTTCTAGAAACACACAGCTACCAAGACTGAACTAAGAAGACCTAGAAAACCTGAACAGACCAATAACAATCAAAGAGACTGAATCCATAATCAGCAATCTCCCAACAAAGAAAAGTCTGGGACTGGATGACTTCACTGCCAAATTCTACCAATTTTTTAAAGAAGAATTAACACCAATTCTCTATAATCTATTCCAAAAAATTAAAACAGAGGTCATTCTCCCAAACTCATTGTATGAGGTAAACATCACCCTGATACTGAAACCACGCAAAGATACAACAAAATTAGAGACCAATACAAAGATGATGAATATAGATGCAAAAATCCTCAATAAAATATTAGCAAACAGAATACAGCAACACATCCATAAAATTATACACTATGATCAAGTGGGATTCATCCCAGAGATACAAGGATGGTTCTACATACGCAAGTCAATAAGTGTGATAAACCACATCAACAAAATCAAAGACAAAAATAATATGATTATCTCCATAGACACAGAAAAAGCATTTGACATAATTCAACATCCCTTCATGATAAAGACTCTCAATAAATTAGGTACAGAAGGAAAGTATTTCAACACAGTGAAAGCCATATATGACAAACCCACTGCTGATATCATCCTGAATGGGGAAAAGTTGAAAGCTTTTCCCGTAAGAACAGGAACAAGACAAGGATGCCCACTCTCGCTACTCCTATTCAACATAATGTTGGCAGTACCAGCCATAGTAATCAGGGAAGAGAAAGAAATAAATTGAATACAGAATGGAAAACACAAAGTGAAATTGTCCCTGTTTGCAGATGACACGATCCTGTGTATAGAGCAGACTAAACAGCCTACAAAAAAACTCTTAGAGTTGATAAATGATTTAAGCAATGTTGCAGGACACAAAAACAACATGCAAAAATCAGTAGCATTTTTATACTCTAACAATGAACTAGCAGAAAAATAAATCAAGGAAGCAGGAAGCTAGCCAATTTACAATAGCCCCCCCCCAAAAAAAATACCCAGGAAAGAAGTTAACCAAGGATGTGAAATATCTCTGTGACATGAACTATAAATCATCATTGAGAGAAATTAAAGGGAACACAAGAAGATGAAAAGATATTCTACTCTCTTGGATTTGAAGAATAAACATTATCAAAATGTCCATATTACCCAAAGTGATCTACAGATTCAATGCAATCGCCACCGAAAGACCAAGGTTGTTCTTCACAGAAATGGAAGAAACAATCCTAATATTCATATGGAAGAACAAAAGACCCCAAATAGCCAAAGCAATCTTGAGCAAAATAAATAAGTAAATAATAAAGCTGGAGGCATAATACTGCCTGACTTCAAACTATACTATAAAGCTAAAGTAACCAAGACAGCATTGTACTGGCATCAAAAAGACCCACAGACCAGTAAAACAGAATAGAGAACCCTGAAATGAGCCTGTATACCAATAGCCATTTAGTCTTTGACAAAGGTACCAAGAACACACACTGAGGAAAAGACTGTCTCTTTAATAAATGGTGCTGGAGAAGTTGAACATCGTGTGTAGAAGATGAAACTAGACCCAAACTTCTCACCATATACCAAAATAAACTCAAATGGATTAAAGAATTAAATGTACATCTTGAAACTATAAAACTCCTAAAAGAAAACATAGGGGAAACACTTCCGGAACTAGAGTTGTGCATAGACTTTGTGAATATGACCCCAAAAGCAGAGGCAATAAAAGGAAAAATAAACAAATGGATTTATATCAAACTAAAAAGCTTTGGCATAGCAAAAGAAACAATTAACAGAGCGAAATGACAACCAACACCGTGAGAGAAAATATTTGCAAAATATGTACCTAAAAAAGGATTAATATCCAGAATATACATGAAACGCAAACAACTCAACAGCCAAAACGCAAGTAACCTGATTAAAAAATGGGAAAAGAGCCTGAATAGGAAGGTATATGAATGGCCAACATACACATTAAAAAAAATGCTCAACATCACTCAGCTCCCTGGAAATGCAAATCAAAACTACACTGAGATATCATCTCACCCCAGTTAGACTGGCTATTACCAAAAGATTGAGAATAACCAATGCAGGGGGGGATGTGGAGAAAAGGTAACCCTCCTACAATCTTTGTGGGACTGTAAATTATTGCTACCATTATGGAAAACAGTATGGAGCCTCCTCAAACAACTACAGATGGAACTGCCACAAGACCCTGCAATCCTATTGCTGGGTAGATACCCAAATGAATGGAAATCATCATGTTGAAGAATACCTGCACTCCATGTTTAGTGCAGATGTATTTACAATAGCCAAGAGTTGGAACCTGCCTCAATGCCCATCATCAAATGAGTAGATAAGGAAATTGTGGTATATTTACACAGTGGAATAATACTCTGCTATAAAAAGAATGAAATACAGCCATTTGCAGTAACACGGATGGACTTAGAGAAAATTATGTTAAGTGAAATAAGCCAGGTAGAGAAAGAGAAATACCAAATTTTCTCACTTATATGTGGAAACTAATAAAAATAAATAAATAAATAGACAAACAAATAAATACAAAACTAAATCAGGTGGTAATACAAAGTGTTATGCTTTCTTGCTAAAAGGAAATTCACAAGAACAATGAGTTAGTTATACTCTAAAATAAGGGTAGAAAAGATAGAAATTTTCATTCAATATAACCTAATTGTAGAAAGTGCCCCAAAAGTTGTGATCTGCTTTTGTGTTAATGAATAAAAGGATAGTAACAGCCCAAAGGAGAAATGATTCCTAATTTTTCAGTAGTATATATCACATTCCAAGATGTTTTGATAAAGTAGATGAGCTACTTTGTCTAAAAGAAGATTCAAGAGACATTTTTCTATATTTCAAATATTTATTTGATTTAGCTTTTTCATTTTGGGGAATGTATGGGTGTGTGTATTTTTCCCAAACTTAGAGATTCTAAAATGTATCCACAAAGGCAAAATGTTTTTCATTTCTTTATAAAAATGTTTCAGCTTATGTAACATCAAAGTAAATGATTGTAGAGACAAGTTTATTATGAACAAAGGAAAGTAATAATGAAGTCATTTTTCCTTCAGTTGAAGGTCTGAAAAAATTCATATTTTATTTCCTCCTAAAAAATTTCTGTTGAGAAATGGCAATTTATTTAAATATCTTGAGCTGTGAAATATACATCCTCTGTAATAAACTTGCTTTTGATTTTTAAACATAAGTAATGTCATAAGGGAAGGTTCGAGCCATGTTTAGAGGACAAAAAGTCAGATTTGAATACCTTTTATACATTTCTGCCTTTAAAAACGTATTTTGTATTCATGATAAATAAAGAAAGCAAATAATAGGGAGCTGAGGAAATGTCTTTATGCACAAATGCATATTTACATTTGGTTAGTGTGGATCAAAAACTCAGTCTGGGGAGCAAAGGGAGGTGGAGTTGGAGTCTAAAATCCATCTGCCACTCCAGATGCTGTCTTTATCCCAAATATTGCTCTCCCACCTTGTTCCCACTTACTGTACAAGGCCCATGGGATGAAATAGGTATACTGGTAAATCTGGAGTTATTGTAGAGGAGGAATATTCTTTAACTTAAATAAATGGATTTTCTTTCTGTTTCTTGTTTAGCACTTATCTTTCATTATGGATGTCATGTCGCACTGGTCCAGCCTAAGGGTAATGTGTCACCGTGATGAATTCCACCCACTTCCATCAGACAGTGCAGTTTAGTTAAATGACGGCTCTATTACGAGCAGTAGTTTATTTCTGATTTTAACACAGATTGGTTAAATGACCTTGAGTAAATTGGGTCATATCAGCATATTGGAGCCTTCCAACTGCGTCCTCGCCTGCCCCATGTATAATGAATGTATTGCATATGGTAGCCTTTCAGTATGAATAATCCAGTTTATCAATAAGGCAACTACAATATTGTACTATTTTATAGTACAATTGTTAATTCCTAACTTTATCTCAGGAGATAGTTTCTGCAGCCCAATTACAGGGATGCTTCTCTTTCCATCCGTAAGTTATACATGTATCTTTTATTAATTTTAGTAGAAGTTATTTGAGAAGTTCAGCTTAGAAAGTTGCTCTGGGGCCGGCCCGGTGGCGCACTGCTACAGTGCGCCGCTTGGGAGTGTGGCGGCGCTCCCGCCGAGGGTTCGGATCCCACATACAGACCGGCCGCTCACTGGCTGAGCGAGGTGTGGGCACAACACTGAGGGTTGCGATCCGTTGCCGGTCACGAAAAAAGACAAAAAAAAAAAAAAAAAAAAAAAAAAAAGAAAGTTGCTCTGAATATGTTTTCACCAGTAACTTTTGCTGTTTAGATACTATAGATTCCCAAAGGACTTAAGTACAAATGCTTGTTTTTAGCCAGATATTCTTTTTCTAAAAAGACTAGCTTATGTATTTTTTATAAGGATAAAAAATTAAATGTTAAATGTTACAGAAGCATATAAGTGAGAAATAAGTCTCCCTTCCCATTGCCACCAATTTCTCTTCCTAGAAAAATTATTATACTATCTATTAATATCCAGTGTCTCTACAAGCATGTTTATACACTTCTTCATTAATTTCAATGATATTTGATTCTGCTTTGTTGTACAATTTGCTTATTGTTACTCAATAATACATCTTTAAGCTTGTTTCATCATACAGTCATGTAGAGATGTTTTATTTTTAATGGCTAGATAGGCTATTGTCATAATAATATATTATTATTTATTTACTAAATTTCATATTGATAGACATTCACATTTTTTCAGTATTTTGTGGTTACAAACTATGCTGCAAAGAACATACTTGTATGTATATTATTTTAGAAAAAATTCCTAGAAGTAAGATTGCTGGGGAAACACGAGTAAATTGTAGAAGATACTGCAGATTGTCCTCCAAAGAGTTATATAAATTCATCTTCCATTAACAGTGTTGAAAAATGCCTATTCCTCTTACTCTCACTGAGAGTTACTAAAAATACATATTCAAAAAATATGATTTTTTAAAAAACTTATTGTTTGTCATCAGCATTCATTCTTCTTTCTGTAGGGGAGGTGTTTAGGTAGGTCTGATCTCACTCCGTCTCTAAAGTTGATTCAGTCCAGGGTAATCAGAGCATAACATTCTCTGTCCAGTTATTGGTCTCAAGACAAACACATGGCACAATCGGAGCTAATTCTTGCCTATATTAGCAAGAGTTATTCAAGAGGGAGACATTCTATAAATGTGGACACAATCAATATACAATTAAACCTTTAAATGTAGATACAATCCTGCAGGCAGCTATCTTACTTCCATGCGGAGACTGGGAAGGAAGCCATCCTGAGCACCTGAATCCAATATGTGAAAAATAATTTTCCCTCCTCATTTTCTTAAGCTGATCATCCTCTCTGCTTTCCTAAATCTTATAGTTTCCATGAAAATCAAGTTAAGAATAAAAATGTCTATTTTATCAACTCTCCTTGCTTATTTTCTTCTTAGAATTTTTAGAGTATTTAGAGCTGACCAAATGCAAATTTTTGATGCTTCCTCTTCGTCTATCTTTAACCTTTCAGGATAACATTTCTTATACCTATATCTCACACACTATTACCCTCAATGGTCCCCATCAAACACACACACATATATAACACCTTCATTATAGGGAATGTACTTGTACACATTTTATTCCCAACAAGGCCTTCACATGTGACTTTCACCTACAAAATGCCTACAAAATACTTGCTGACTTACATCTATTTTTCAAAATTTCTTTAAAATAGAAAAAATGGCCAATGAATTCGATCCCACTGTGATCTTTGATATGCTCAAAAGTCGACATGGTTTTATAAAAGGGAATGTGTTCTGATTTTAATGCTAACTTCTTTTGAAGAAATGAGAAAGCATTTTTAGATATCATGCCAAATGTGATATCTATATATGGAGAGAGAATCTCCTGGGTAAATGCATATGAACAGGCACCAAATATAACTAGGAAATATTTTTTGACATGTATCTGGGAGCAGGGGGAAGTCTCAGGGGCAGAAACTTACTTTGGAATAATGTTACAATAGTAAATGCAAAACAATCATATTACTTTAATAACTGTATTTAATACTTTGAAGCATTAAGTGATTTTTACATGAGATTCTTGGAATCAATGAAACTGCAAAATGAAGAGGTTGAGAATGCTATATAAACATTTGTGTCAGCCAATATATGTGTTGGGATTCTGTGAAAATCAAGTCAAGAATACAAAATGTTGCCAATATTAAAGATATTTAAGCATAAATGTACTAAGTCTACTAATTATTTAGAAACACAGTAGCCAGGGAGGAAAAGCATTCTACTACTGTTATTTTTATTTTCCCACTTTAAAGATATTTAAGCATAAATGTACTAAGTCTACTAATTATTTAGAAACACAGTAGCCAGGGGGGAAAAACATTCTATTACTGTTATTTTTATTTCCCTACTTCTTTGACCTTCGATCAAGTAAGAGATAAGCATTGATCAGTAGTGCTGATTATAGCTGTACCTTAATGTTAAAGAAGATTTTGATGAGATCTGTGCATATCATTGGCATCTTCAGGAACTACCCAATTTTAGAGGTTGCATTTGAAGATAACCCTGAAAATGCAGTATGGTTTTTAAGTGATACTCTGCTACCTTTTCCTACGAACATTCTTAAAAACAAAACAATTGGAAGCTGAACATAAATTTTTGCTCCATCAAATCTTCATGAAAAATGCACATGCTTTAACATAAATTATGGATAAAATATGTTTTATCATTATCTCTTTCTGAGTCCAATTAATTCAGAAAATAATATTTTTCTTTCTGTATTTAACACTATTTGTGTTCTGCCACTCCTTTTCACTTGATGTTAAGCAAAGTTTATTTTAGGTTATGTAATAATAATTCCTAAATGGTTTACATATTCTGCATTCAGGCAACTTTAAAATGTCGTTTTTTAATGTTTCTAATTTAGGCTTAAAAATATGAGTGATGCTTTTTTGATTAAGGTTATTTTTCAGTGAATCTGAGTAAACATAGCCATGGTTAAGTGTCATTTGATTTAGTTATCATAGAGAATGTGTAAAAACACATAACACACAGGAGTAAATTTAGCACTTCAGAGAGAATGAGAATCCTGCGAACACAACTTCATAATATGTCATCTATTCTTCATATATATTGGCCGTAGTACTAACATGCATAAATAATTTACCATCAATTGTCTTGCACTGGTATACAGACAGGGCTGATACTGGATGTTTTATTTTACTCCATTAAATAACCATGGTCTTTTTTTCTATACTGCCTTAAATGAAGTTAATTATTAATGCCTGTTGAAAAAATTATGAAATATATTACAAATGTTATTGTACTATTATACAAATAATTCAATATTTGTTTGGCAATTTTATGTTTCTCTTTAAAAATGTGACTTTTGAAATAAGTTTTATATTTACTCCTCACTCCAACTGTTTGACTCTTAAGTCCCTAGTTGAAAGCTACCTCAGAAGTAGGGCATTGTATATATTTAGGCATTAATCTTAATTTTATTAAAAATAATGATAATAATACAACATTTATTACACCTGTATGAAACATGGTGCTAAGTAGTTTTAAGAACTATCTCCTTGGTATACAAAGCACCACAAAGGATTACGGCAATATTATTTTCCCAATTTTACATCCAAGAAACTTTGAGCTATAAGGATTAAGTAACTTATAAAAAGATCATGCCACTAATAAATCACAGAGCCAGTTGAGCTCACGACTGTCTGGGGTCTTCAATGGCTATAAATGGAAGAAACGTACCAGGAGTAGGATGGAGCTTTGGTTTATAACAAGTAGTGAGACTGTGATCAAAGAAGGGCACACCAGGTTTCAACTGCATCAGCCATGGTTTCTTCCTTATGCTACAAAGGGTTCTTATTTTTTAAGGTGAAAAATATGACAGTATTTTAAATAAAAATCTCTCAGTCTAGAATAAGTATGATTGGAGACAAAATATATTAACTGTGTAATTATAGTCAATGATTAACTCCTTATAATATTTAATAAGAGAAAACTGAGAACCAAATGGAATGTATAACAGTGTGCTTTCAATCCAGTGTGAATGGGGAATGGTTGATATATGTAATTTTGAC
>NW_007735268.1:8709-9300 GCF_000696425.1 Galeopterus variegatus | reverse complement strand
ATCGTATGCAGAGTACTCAGAAATATGCCATTCAGGTAGCAGAGAGCCCAGTATGGAGGGTATGATAACAACATATGCGAGAAATGATAACTGCTTGAACTAAGTAGAAGTATTAAGAGGGTAGGAAATCTGGCTATGGATTTGAGAGGTGAGACCTGTAGTAAGTAATTAGGATTAGATGAGGTCATGAAGGTGGGCAGTAGTGGCTTTATGAGGAGAAAGAGGGGGACCTGAGCTAGCATGTTCAGCCCCCTCACAATGTGATCCCCTGAGTTTTCCTGGGACTCTGCAGAGAATCCCCGCCAGCAAGAGGGTCCTCACCAGATGCACCCCCTCAACCTTCTGGAGACTTCCCAGCCTCTAGAACTGGACAAAATAAATTCATTAATTCATTAATACTCATACCATACCTATGCAGGTAAGAACTTTTAAAATCTCCCTTTAAAAGAGAAGGAAATTGAAGCACAGAGAGGTGTAGTAATTCATCCTAGATCACACAGCTAGGACAGCTGGTACCCAGGATGCATATTATAAAACTTATATTCTTAACAATTGTGTAGTACAATTATTAATTATGTGTTATAACTACTC
>NW_007735268.1:5765-6946 GCF_000696425.1 Galeopterus variegatus | reverse complement strand
AAAAAAAAAAGAAGAAACTTACCTTCAGATAATTGATGTCAGGCTATCCAAACCTGGCTAAAATAGAGAGTGATTAAGCAAAACAAGAAAGTCTACAAAAAACAATGTAGGCTAAAGCCTAGTGAAGGAAATTGATGTTAAATAGGATTAAAGAACTAAGCATTTTATATTGATGTTTAAGTAATGCAAACTCAGTTTTAGTATTTATATCTGGTAAAATTACCAGAATATGTATACATGTATGAAAAGCGAGCCTGTTAATGTGAAACATGCTTTAAACTTAGACTGGAAATGTCTCATTATTTTAGAGATAGGACAATAAATAGAAGTAGTACCAGGGCCAACAGAAAAATAAATGAATTAGGTCCAATACAAAAAAAGCCACAAAGTTTGTGTGCCTATCTTTTGATTTTTTGGTTTTTTGTTTGTTTTGTTTTGTTTTGTGTGGGGTTATTTTGTAGAGACATGATATAAAAATTATGATTTTTAGAACTAAGTAATATTATAAAACACATTAATCTATTCAAATAGAATAACAGAAACCATTGTAGTGGAACACATGCTTTACAAAATTTAACATTATCTTATTATCTTCAGATAGTGTTCAAAGAGACAAAGCAAAAATAAAGGCTGAAAAAANGATGACAGTAAAGTCTAATTTTTGTTCTAAACTTTGTATGTTTCTAAGATGTCAGATACATTTTTAACAATAAAAATTTCCAAAAGTAATATATGTTATAGTTGAACATAAAGCTCAAAAATGATAAACATCACCTCTAATGCCACTACCCAGAAAAGTATTACTGTGTAAGCGGATGAAAATGTACTTTGAAGAATGTAATTTCCTGGTAGCTAAAAAACATTTCATCTGAGTTTGTATTTTAGGAAATATCAGCAGACTTATTTTTATTTTAAATCTATTCAACAAATATTTGCTCCTATTTTGCTGCTTCTGTTGTTCATTTTAGTGAGGAATTTGAATTCTCTAAAGCTCAGCTTCATGAAAGAGTCTACCTTAGGAAAACCTTTTCTTTTTTTCTGAAGTAATATTTTGTTATTTCCATCTTATTCTCTGTCTCTTTGAAAACTTTCAATTTTGTTCTGTTAATTCACAGATCATTCAGTATGTCAACTCAATTCACCTGTAAGAGAAATATTAAAATTGCCTAATTGTGTCCACT
>NW_007735268.1:2274-4479 GCF_000696425.1 Galeopterus variegatus | reverse complement strand
AAAAAATTGGTTCAAGCAGGCATTGTTCTAAGCACTTTACATTTATTACATATGTTACCTGATCTAATACTCATAACATTGTTATAAAATAGCTTTAATCATTATCCTCAGTTTACAAGGGAAGAAATTAAAATAAGAGCTTATCATGAGTAGATGAGCAGGCTTTGAACTCAGGCAGTCTGACTGCATGAGACCTCGTGCAGGTGGCTCATCAGAGGAAGCGCATCCAAATCCTACCAGACATTGCCCACAGCTGCTGTACCAAGCCAGCAAGGAGAGCTCTTGATTCCCACATCCTCATCCACAGTTGTTAGTTTTAGACATTTAAAAGCTTGCAAATTTGATTATATTATTGCATTTCCCTACATCCTAGTAAAGTGAAACATCTTTTCACATGCTTATCAGCTATATACTGTTTCCCTAGATTTTTCACTATTACATTTTAATAAATTATATCAAGGTATAATTTACAAACAACAGAATTCCCAAAATCTAAGTGTATTGTTTCAATGATTTATGACAAATTACTCTCCTGTTTAACCTCAAGAAAGCCCCTTTTCTATCAATTTCTTGCATTCTTGGGCCCAGACAAATACTGATCTGCTTTCTGTTACGAACAATTAGGTATTTTTCTCCTAGAGTCTCATGCAAATTATATCATACAGTAACTAGTCTATTCTACCTGACTTCTTTCATTCAGCATATTTTTTTGCGTTTCATTTATGATGCTATGTATATAAAGTACTTTGTTCCATTTACTTGTAAAAAGTATCCATGTACAAGTCTTCCAATGGATATATATTTTCATTTGCCTTGGTCAATACCTAGAAGGTTAAGTGCTAGATCATATGTCAAGTCCCTATTGTTCAATCATTTTAATTTTAGCTACCTTGATGAGTGGATAATTGTATTTCCTTGTGGTTTTAATATGCATTTCCCTGGCGGTTAATTATGTAGGCCATCGTTTTAACTCAATAAGACCACAAGGCTCTGCTTGGGATCACCCTCCTTGCAATATTAGAAAATTGCACTTAAGTAGAAATTTGGGGTTAGCCTAGGGCTCTCCTCATTTATTTTCCTTTTCTCAGTGTTCACAGTCCTCTGTTGTCTTTCCTGCTATGTCTGAAATCTGTTTTCTTGTATTTTTCCAAGTTTCTAGTCATTTACAATAAGATAGTAAGTTTGATCTCAGTTACTCCATCATGAAGAAGCTGAGGCCTCTCCATTATTCTTTTTCAAAATAACTCAAAATTATTTTTTAAATAAATCAACTAGCTGTTAATTTAAGTTAGGTTAGTTTATACAATGAAATCAAACTTAATTCAACAATATAGAATTTAGGAGTTTTTGTTTTCTCATTAGTTATATTGTATACTTTCCTTCTGGATTCTGGATTACCTTGATTAATAGTTATTTCAGCTTAGTTAATTTGGTAGTAAACTCCCAGATTCTTTATAAGACTGAAAATGTACTTAATTTTCTCTCATTTCAGAATGATAATTTAGGTGCACGTTAAATTCTAGATATCACTAATTTTTTTCAGCATTTTGAAACTAGTTCCCTGTCTTCTAGTAGTTACTCTGTTATCTTCTTGTCTTCTTTCTTTCTTAGATTTTGAGATAATTTTGTTAACCTCAATATTCATCAGACTGACCAATTTACACATGCACACACACACACACACACATGCGCGCGCGCACGCGAGGGTACTTCAAAAAGTTTGTAGAAGAATAGAATTAAAAGAAAATACAAATCTTTCTATAAACTTTTGAAGACTCCTCAACATAAATATATCATGATTTTGATGTATTTTTATTTATTTCGCTTAGTAGTCAATACACTTTTAATCTGAGCATGTCATAGATTTTATTGTTATTCTTTATCAGGTTTAAACTGTTACTTCTATTTATAAAGCCCCTAAGGATTTTTAAAATCATAAATAAATGTCAAATTTCACTGTAGGCATATTTCTGCTCTTGTTCCTGTAAACTGTTAGTGTGGTATATTCTTTTATTTTACTATGTTAATACAACCTTACATTCTTGGGATAAACATAATTGACTACAATTCTTCACTCATGTCTGGGTTCAGTGTATACACACAAACATATGCATGTATCTGTATATGTAAGAGTATGTGTATATGTTGGTATATATATATATATATATATATATATATATATATACACACACACACACACACACA
>NW_007735268.1:0-1530 GCF_000696425.1 Galeopterus variegatus | reverse complement strand
GCAAGTCACCTTAAAATACCTTTGAATGATGTCCTATCGGTGTCAAACTCTCAATTTTTGTGTTTTTTTTGTTTTATTCTATACTTGATTGTGAAGGATATTTTAATTAGGTATACAGTTCTAGGTTGTCAGTTAATATTCTCCATGTGATAAGGGAAATATTACACTAGCTTCTGGTTTCCATTATTGTCAGCTCTGAGTCATTTTTCCCCTTTCCCTTTGTAAAACTGTGAACACCAAGTTCAGAAAAACATGTCTGTAGGCAAGATACATCTTGAGGCACCAGTTTATGACCTTTAAATTTAAGGCACACTGTTCTACCTAACAATGACATTTTCATTCCCAGGATTCAACATTGTCATTGAGAGACATCCAGTTGGATTATGTGAATCACATGATATTATACCATATCAAACATCAAAGGTTAAAATGTAGAATTTTTTTATGTCCAGCAATAATTTGATACACAGAAGAACAAATGAAAGCACTCTGAGGTTTATTTACTTTTATCTCATGTATCTCAGCAAAAATACTTTTGAAAAGGCTGATTAAAAAACTGGAAACCTATCATTACTCAGAAGAAAAGTTCATTCTCAGAATTCTTATTCTCTGACTGATGGCTTGGTCTCCAAATGCAAGAAAAAAGTAGAATGAAATATTTAAAGTACTGAAAGTAACAACCAACCAGCCTAGAATTCTGTATTCAACAGAATTATTCTTCAAAACTTAAGGAAAAAAGAAACATTCTCCAACAAATAAAAGCCGAGGAAATCTGTTAACAATAACCCTGGCTTGCAAAAAAACATGAAAAGAAAATTTTCAGAAGAAGAAAAAATGATATAGGTCATAAACTCAGATCTACATAAAGAAAGAACGAACATTAGAGAAGGCATAAGTGAAAGTAAAATAAAAGTTTCCTTTTTCTTATTCTTAATTAATCTAATAGATAACCGTTCAAAATGTACTGGGTGATTATAGCTTATGGGAATGTACAGTAATGTTATAAATGGAAACAATGTTATAAGGGACAGTAGAGAGGTATTGAGGATACTCTAATATAAGGGACTTGTATTATCTATGAAGTGATAAAGTGTTATATCACTATGAAGTGATATACTGAAAGTGGGCTTAGATTAGGTGTAAATGCATACTTTAAACCCTAGGGTAACTGCTAAAGAAAAGTAAAAAGGAAATAACATTGACATGTTATGTGAAGGGAGAAAATGAAATCATATAAAATGTTCAGTTAATACTAGAGAAAGCAGAAAAAGNACACACACACACACACACACACACACATACATATATTTATAGTTAAACCCAGAAGACATTATTACTCTTATTTTATAGCATGAATATTTGTTTATGCATAGCAGGAGCTTTACATTTTCCCCACCATTATTCCTTCTCACTTGCCACATCTTAGGGACATTTGTCTTTTGATAAAAGGAAAGCTGGTACTCAGGAATGCAAGTCACCTTAAAATACCTTTGAATGATGTCCTATCGGTGTCAAACTCTCAATTTTTGT
>NW_007735267.1:80100-80816 GCF_000696425.1 Galeopterus variegatus | reverse complement strand
TTTTGAATAGTTAGGAAGTCAAACTGGCTAAAGTCCAGTGAACCAGAAGAAAAGCGTAAGCAAATAGGTTTCACAGTTATGCAGTGATAAATTATGTAAAACTTCTTAACTGATGATAAGAAGTTTAATTTTATGCTGAAATCAGTGGGAAGTCATAAATCAGTTTAAAACAGAGGATAATGCAATTAAACTTTTGAAAAGATAATTCTGACAGCTGTGTAGAAAATAGAGTCTAAGGGTACCAAACTGGAAGCAAGAAAACCAGTTAGATATTATAGTAATGCTGGTAATAGATAATGGTGTGGACTAAGGTGATGACAGAAAAAGTAAATGGAAGTAATCAAATTCAGAATATATTTTGAAGATAGCCTCAAAAGTACTTGTGGATNTAGTGAAAATGACTATACTACCCAAAGTAGTATACAAATTCAATGCAATCCCCATCAAAATCCCTATGACTTTTCTCTTAGCAATGGAAAGAACTATACAGTCATTTATCTGGAATAACAAAAGACCAAGGATAGCCAAAGCAACGCTGAGCAAAAAAAATAAAGCTGGAGCTATTACTCTACCTGACTTTAAACTATACTACAAAGATATAATAACCAAAACAGCATGGTACTGGTATAAAAACAGAGACTCTGATCAATGGAATAGAATAGAGCACCCAGAAATCAACCCACGCACTTACTGCCATTTGATCTTCGACAAAGGCA
>NW_007735267.1:75879-79100 GCF_000696425.1 Galeopterus variegatus | reverse complement strand
TTTTGGTGATGGGACACAATAACTAACTACATTGTATATTGACAAAATAAAAATAAAAGAAAAGAAAAAAAAAATCTGGTGGCATATGCCATTTCAAAGCATGCTCTGAAGGCCTGGTTTCGCCCAGGTAGAGGAATTTTAGTGGGGGGGTGGACTGGAGGGGGTAACTGTAATGATTTAGAAGTTGGGCAGGGCTGCTACAGTAAGTGGAAACTATTCAAAACTCCAAATTCACAGCTCGTTCTCACCATGACATATTTGCTGATTTCTGGGGACAGCTAGGAATGTTAGTGAGTTGACCTGGCAAAGTGAGGTGAAGTTCCCAAATTCTGATAACACTTAAGAGATCATGTTCCATTAGAAGGAAGGAGTCTACTTTCAATGAACTAAGAACAAAAGAAAATTACCTTGACATACTAATGGTCATATGTAAAAAGCCCACACTCAACAGTGAAAAACCAAAGATTTCCTCTAAGGTAAAGAACAGATAAGGATGCCCACCACTTCTACTCACCATAGTACTGAAAGTTTTAGCTGGAGCAATTAGGCAAGAAAAGTAAATAAAAGGTATCTAAATCAGAAAGAAAGAAGCCATATGTTCTCTGTTTTTGTACGGCACCAAATTATATGTAGAAAACCCAGAAGACTCCATTAGGGAAAAAAAAAAAAAAAAAAAAAAAAAAAAAAAAAAAAAAAAAAAATTCAGCAATATTGCTGGATATAAAATCAACATACAAAAATCACTAATATTTCTATACACTAACAGGAAACTATACAAAAAGGGAATTTTAAAAAATCTCATTTACAATAGCACCAAAAAGTTTCATTAACCAAATTCAGCAATATTGCTGGATATAAAATCAACATACAAAAATCACTAATATTTCTATACACTAACAGGAAACTATACAAAAAGGGAATTTTAAAAAATCTCATTTACAATAGCACCAAAAAGTTTCATTAGAAAACATTAAATACTTAACAGTAAACTTAACCAAGGAGGTGAAAGGGGTGTACACTGAAAACTACAAAACATTGACAGAAGAAACTTTCAAAGACACAAATAAATGTAAATATAAGCCATGTTTATAAATTAGAAGAATTAATATTGTAAAATATATTCACTCTACATAATGATAGCTACAAATTCAATGTGATTCCCATCAAAATCCCAATTGCATTTTTTCACAAAAATAGAAAAAAAAAATCCTACATTCATATGGAACCAAAAAGGATCTTGAATAGCCAAAATAATCTTGACCAAAAAGGACAAAGCTAGAGGCCTCACAGTTCCTTATTACAAAATATATAATAAAGCTACATTAATTAAAACAGTATGGTACTGGCATAAAGGTAGACATACAGACCTATGGAACATATTAGAGAGCCCTGAAATAAACCCACACATATATATGTCAAATGATCTTCAACAAGAGTGCCAAAAGTATACAATGGATAAGGGATAGTTTAACAAATGATGCTGGGAAAACTGGACTCTTACTGAAATTGGATTCTTATTTTGCACCATATACATAAATCAACTCAAAATGTATTAAAAACTTAAACATAATGCCTAAAACTGTTAAACTCCTATAAGAAAACACAAGGAAAATGTTTTATGACATTGGACCTGGCAATAATTTCATGGCAATGACGCAGAGCCCAGGCAACAGAAGCAAAAATATTCATAAGTGGGAGTTAAGGAAGAAAGAAAGAAAGATCATAAAAATATATTAATCATTCAGAAGGAGAGAACAGAACTGTGGTTACTAGAGAAAGGGGAGGATAGGTGGGATAGCAAGAAATGGGTTAATTGACACAAAACAGCTAGTTGGGAAAAATAGGTTCTATTGATGTACAGTATGATTACCATATGACCCAGCAATCCCACTTCTGGGTATTTATCCAGAGAAACTGAAATCAGGATCTCAAAGAGATATTTGCATTTCCATGTTTATTGCAACATTATTCACAATAGACAATATATGGAAACAACTTAAAAATCTATCAACAGATGAATGGATAAATAAAACATAGTCTATACCAACAATAGAATATTAGACACCTTAATAAAGGAAATTCTGCCAGATGTGACAATATCAGTGAACCTGGAAAATGTTATGCTAAGTGAAATTGGCAAGGCACTGAGAGACAGATACTGCAGGATCTCACTTACAGGTAGAATCTGAAACAGTCAAACTCATAGAAGCAGAGATTGGAATGGTGGCTGCCAAGGCCCAGGGGGATATGGTGAGTTGTTCAATGGGTCTAAAGTTTCAGTTATACAAGATGAGTAAGGTCTAGAGATCTTCTGTACAACATTGTGTTTATAATTAACAAGACTATATTGTGCAATTAAAAACTTAAGAGGGTAGATCTCATATTAAGTAATCTTATCACAATAAAATATAAAAGTATGGGGTTTGCTGTGAAAAATAAATTTTCCCACAATGTTTTTTGCCACATTTTTGAACTTCGTGGAGCAGGAGGATAAAAAGCTAAGCATAAAATCGACAAGGGCAGAATTTAAACTCCTTCAGTATCTCAGGTCTGAGGGATCAGAGACTTACTAGGGTCTCAAATGAAAATATCAGGAAAGCCACCCTGAAGAACAAGGTGGGTTGGAACTTTTTCTAAAATGAAGGAAACAGATACTGAAGTATATGATCAGAGGACAAAGAAGAACCCTCTCTGGCAGAAGATATCATTTGCAGATTCTATGACTATTTGGTCATTTAAAAAAAAAAATCATGATATATGTGAGGAGTTTGGAGGGAGGAAAAGTGGTGGGCTAATGGGTATAAAACTATGCCATCTATCCTAAGGCAAAAGGAATCATTAGCAGTATATGCGTCTATCAAAGCAACATGCCCTACCTCACACATATGTGGGGTAAATATTAAAATATTTTAATTAATGAAGAATATGGGCAAAATTAAAGAAAATTAAAAAGTGAAGCACATGTATAGACAATCCAGATACTGGTGTTAACTGAAAGAGAGTTTTAAAATAGCTGTGACTGATATATTAAATAAAATGTAGTAAAAGATGAGGAGAAAAACTGATGGAAATACAAAATTTCAAGAGAGAATTGAAATAGATGAAAAGAACCAAATGGACACTTTAGAACTATGACCAGTTTAATAATAGAATACGTAATTTATAAATATAGAGACAAATTGATACAAAATATATCAATAGATGTACTGAGAGGAAAAAAA
>NW_007735267.1:73637-75662 GCF_000696425.1 Galeopterus variegatus | reverse complement strand
CCCGGTGGCGCACTGCTACAGTGCGCCACTTGGGAAGTGCGGCGGCGCTCCCGCCAAGGGTTCGGATCCCACATACAGACCGGCCGCTCACTGGCTGAGCGAGGTGTGGGAGCAACACCGAGGGTTGCGATCCCGTAGCTGGTCCCGGTCCGGTACGGGCGCGACACTGAGGGTTGCGATCCGTTGCCGGTCACGAAAAAAGACAAAAAGGAAAAAAAAAATCATGATATATGTGAGGAGTTTGGAGGGAGGAAAGTGGTGGGCTAATGGGTATAAAACTATGCCATCTATCCTAAGGCAAAAGGAATCATTAGCAGTATATGCATCTATCAAAGCAACATGTCCTACCCCACACATATGTGGGGCAAATATTAAAATATTTTAATTAATGAAGAATATGGGCAAAATTAAAGAAAATTAAAAAGTGAAGCACATGTATAGACAATCCAGATACTGGTGTTAACTGAAAGAGAGTTTTAAAATAGCTGTGACTGATATATTAAATAAAATGTAGTAAAAGATGAGGAGAAAAACTGATGGAAATACAAAATTTCAAGAGAGAATTGAAATAGATGAAAAGAACCAAATGGACACTTTAGAACTATGACCAGTTTAATAATAGAATACGTAATTTATAAATATAGAGACAAATTGATACAAAATATATCAACAGATGTACTGAGAGGAAAAAAAAGAAAAAAAAAAAAGAACAGCAGAATCTAATCTATGGGGATAGAAGACCGTAATGGGTAGCTTTGGAAGCATAGTGACTGGGAATTGATAGAAGGAGCCTTGTGTTGTGTTGGACATGCTCTGTGTTTCTATCTTAGTGGTTTTTCCATATGTGTAACCATATGAAAAATTAATGAGTTGTACATTTAAATGTCCTGCGCTTTATGCGTAATGTTCAGTTTGTAGAAATTCGTCAAGATTTCAAGTTCTGTGTTCACTTTTTATTATACGTGTTACAATTTCATACAGTGCTCAAAACATTAGGAGAATTTATTTATAATACTTGTATTGGTAGGTAAGATTGAACCAATCAACAAACTTCTTAAGTATCTTTCTTGTTTTAATCTGTGCTGGAGTAAACCCATGAAAAGATATAAAATCCAACGAAGATAGATAATGAAATCAAATACATTGATACAATAATTTGCTGAACTATTATAGATATTCTGGAATCAAAAAGAAGAAGATTATTGGTTAAAAAAAGATGAACTTTGCCTACATAACTTTAAAATTTATTCTTAATTGGAAATGACTCTGAAATAGCCATTTTTCTAAAACTTTATGTGATAAATTATCATATGTGGTACATATCTGTATGGTTACTTCCTTCAAAGTATTTAACTGCTGTTTTGTAATACAGCACTTTGAGCTATTAATTTAAAATATATAGAAAAAATGTGGCATATAAAATCTTCACTGTCACTATGAATCTTTCTGCAAACCCTCTCAGCCTGAAGCACTATGGAGAATGATGTGACAAGTTCAGTCTGTCAGCACTATCTAATATTCAGGGAGAAAGATGACTTCCAAGAATGACAAAATGAAGAGTCTGAAATAAAATGATAGACCATTTTATAATGTGGCTTCATGACTGACTATGACTAGTACTTTTATGTCACTTTCTGAAATACTTTAAAAGTACAGTTGTTGGAAATGCTAATAATTGAGTTCAGTTGAGAGTGTTTCTTTCTTGCCAGGAAAATACTACAAACATTTGAGACAGACACACAAAAAATACTTTATAAAGTGCTTATCTGATAAGATAATCAGATTTGCTTTAAATGTCTGCTTTGCATATTATTATGACGAGGAGAAGTAAAACATTTAATTAACTCTGGGTACATTACAGAACACAAAAGTTACTTTAATTAAAATTGTTCCAGGGTAAAATAGCCAAATTATAGGCCTTTTTCACACATTGTTTATTCTGTAGTCTTTTAACAAACTACTCATATATGTAGATATGAGGCAGATGACTGACCATATATTGTGTTTGAAAAAATATATATTTAT
>NW_007735267.1:71261-73327 GCF_000696425.1 Galeopterus variegatus | reverse complement strand
TATATGTAGATATGAGGCAGATGACTGACCATATATTGTGTTTGAAAAAATATATATTTATAAATGTACATCCTGAATGGATTTTATCCAAGAGATGGGTTAGATTCATGGGCTAGGGAAGCTTCTTTCTGTAGGTTTAGATTTAGATGCCAGGCAGTGACTCTCCCATTGTCAATTAATCACCCTATGTTAGGTTCTAATATTTGCATTCTGGACTTTGAGGTGAGAGCACAGCTTCATTTTGCACAAAATAATTTGTATCTTCTTAATTCTCACCTTTTAAACATTCTTCCTTCTTCTGTGAGGTAAAAGTTCTGAATCACCATCTCACACTGGAGGCTTATGTGAAGTTGGGTAAGGGACCATGGTCAGAAAACATGGGGGAAGATTTAGTTAGGGGTGACTAAGACATCTGTGCTTCTTTTCGATCTTAAACATGATTCTTCAACTTTTAAAATATGATGTATCAGAATGACTTGTAAATGAGTTGAGTATCTCTAAGTCTCTGTTCTTCCGAAAGCTACTTTCTGGGAACAGAGGATATAGACAGTCCATTACACATTATTGGCCACTTTTTGGGTCATGTGACTCTGCTCTCATGGTCACAACATGCTAGTCCAAATATTTCCTGCACAAATGAAAAGCATTCCATGATGACTTTGGTGTACAATCCAGAGAAATCAGTTCCTTAGGATTATTACATACTCGGTGGTATGTCAGTTAGAATTTATTCACGTGGAAGTAACTGAGACCTGGCTAAATGTGGCTTGAACTCCAAGGACATGTATTGTTTACTTTAGCAGATGTTGTTTACAACCACTCAAGAATGACAATGAAGACACATCTGTACCTGTCATCATATACCACTTTCCTCAGTATGGGGACTTTAGATGCCAGCTTGAACCTCAGTGCCAAGATGACTGTCACGGTTTCAGGCATTATGTGATCCCAAGAGAGCATGCAGTGCAAACTGGAAGGGAATAGGAAGGAAACAAAATCTTTCCCAGAAACTCTCTAATAGGCCACCCCTAATTTCTCAATGACAGTCAATTTAAAATGGAATGATACATCCATGACTGACGTAATGGGATCATGAGTAATTATTGGATCTGGCCATTGTTGCCTAAACAAAAAGGAGTTTCTGTAGCATGAAATACGTCTGATGACTATCAAGTTGACAACCAAAGATGGCACAGGTGATCATTATGTGATCAAATCGATTTATCTGTTTTTGGAGAGTTTAAATATAAATGTAACTAGATAATGCAGTGGAAAGAGTAGTTAAAAAGTGCTAAAAGTAGAATTAAAAGCAGACAAGAGAAGAAAGAGTCATGAATGTGGCAGGTTACTAGATCAAAAGGCAATAGACATCTGACTCAAAGGAAACAACGAAATTACTGGCACACCAAATCTACTGTCTGGGTCATTACAGTTACTTATGGGTCTTTGGAGCTACTTTTATATTCTGAATGACAATAAATGATTTTCCAGTGCTCTTTGACTTCTTGCTCTTTTGATACAGTGTTGGTTTTCTCTTTCTATAACTTCTCTGTGTTCTCTTATGATAAACATCACCATCTGAGTGACATGAGAACACCTGTTCCTTTTGAAAAGTAAAAGTACTAATAAAGACATGAGATGAGATTTAAGGCTACGTATCTCACACGAATTATTCATTTAATAAATATTTATTGATTCCTCACTAAGTGTGATATTATACTTGACTCTAGTAATAAAGGGTAAACAAGACAAAGTCCTTGCATTCCTGGAGTTTATTTACTTGTAGGAGAAAGATAATATGCAGGAATACATATAAATAACTAAAATACATTTCTGGTATTTGTGATGTTGGTGATGACGATGATGAACATTATCATGGGCTAAGAAAGATCTTATGCACTTTTTGGTTATTATTACATTTAGTCACCGTTTTATTGTAGATGCTCTGTGTTCCATTTTACATATGAGAAAATGAGGCACTATTTTCTCAGGGTAAGGAAAAAAACAGGGTAAGGAAATTTTCAGTGAATGCTGGAATAACCATAGATGCACAATTTTGTGATAGA
>NW_007735267.1:69408-70237 GCF_000696425.1 Galeopterus variegatus | reverse complement strand
TAAATGGAAGTAATCAAATTCAGAATATATTTTGAAGATAGCCTCAAAAGTACTTGTGGATAGATTGACTATGGGATAGTAAAGAAACAGCAAGAGTAATACTTAGTTTTGGGTATAAAAAAATTGGTGAATAGTGTCCTCTTTTACTGATCTGAGAATACTGGGGAGAACCAGTTTTATTTGTTTTATTTTTGGTAGAAGAAGGTGGTGCATAGAATGACTAGAATTGAGAATTCGTTTTGAGACATCTATTCGGCATCTGCTATGGTTCTAATGTCCCCTTTAAAACTCAGGTCGAAGCTGAATCTCCAATGTATCAGTGTTGAGAGGTGAGGCCTTACCTCTCAACACTGGATCATGTGAGGTTGAGGAGGTGATTGGATCATGAGAACTCTGCCGTCATAAATGGATTAATTCATTCATGGGTCAATGAATTAATGAGTTAATGGAATGAAAGGTTATCATTGGAGTGAAACTGGCGGCTATATAAGAAAAAGACCTGAGCTTGCATGTGAACACGCTCAGAGAGTCCCCACCAGCAAGGACTTCACCAGATGTGGCCCCTCCACTTTGTATTTCCCAGCCTCCAAAACTGTAAGAAATAAATTTCATTTCTTTATAAATTACCCAGTTTCAGGTATTCTGTTCTAAGCAACAGAAAAATGACAGTATCTAAATTAAAATGTTAAACATAAAAAAACATATTTTCTTTATTGACCACAATTAATAATATGATTACTACATTTGTTTGTTCACCCATGATGGTATCACTCATTTTTAATCATTCATTCATTTACTCATTCAAGAAACAGTATTATTTTAGGCTCTG
>NW_007735267.1:67938-68542 GCF_000696425.1 Galeopterus variegatus | reverse complement strand
TCTGATCTGTCATGCAGTCATGCCATCCTTTCCTTCCACTTCTCCACATTTGGTTCTTTCCCCAAAAAAGGTTACCACACACTCTCAAGATTACAGGGAAAATTAGAATAAAAATGTTTTGTCATATCTGACCAAACAAATGCATTAATCTTATCCCTCATTATGCTGCCTACTGCTCAAGTCAGTTAACTCAAAATAGGCAAGTATCCTATGCACCCATTTTATATCAGGTACCATTCTAAGTGTTGGGAGTACAAAGGTAAAAAATATATAGTCTCACTGCTTTTTTTCAAAGAGCCCATAGAATTCTTTGTGATAGGTCTTTATAATACATGTTTAATGATTTCCCATCATCTGGAAAATAATTTTAATTCCTAAACTTGGCATTTAATTATGTCCATGACCTGAATGAATCCTTAGCTACCTCTAGTAGGTGCATATACTTTTGTTCACTCAGTGTAGTTTGTCTCTTCTTCTGGAAGAGCATATGTTCTACCTGAAATCTCTCCCTCCCCAATATTCAATCCATGTCCTTACCTGGTGGGGGAAAGGATTCGTGACCACATATGTAGTTCTGAAGAGGCATGCAAATGAAAGATGACCC
>NW_007735267.1:67051-67817 GCF_000696425.1 Galeopterus variegatus | reverse complement strand
GGGGAAAGGATTCGTGACCACATATGTAGTTCTGAAGAGGCATGCAAATGAAAGATGACCCGTTCAAACCTTTTATATCAATAACTACAGTTCAGGTATGGACAATTAGCTCAAATTAAAACATCTAGAGCTAAAAATACTTATGCAAAGGCACGGCACAATCCTTGGAAAATATCATGCCTTTTTTATAACTGCTGCTGCTACAGGATTAGAATGTAGGCTGAAGCTGCTGGAAGCTAAATATACTACATAAATAAAAAATCTGCCTGATAATAGAGCACAGGGGTAATTAGCATCAAGACAGAGAGAGAATACTGTGGGCAATTATATTTTTTGACTAACTGAAACCAAATCTTCCTGAAAACAATTCTGCTTTTTAGATTTTTCGAAGTGGATTAGAATAGGAATTTTGTCACTTGCAAATTAAATCTCCCATCCTATCTCATAGCATAGTTTTATAAATACAGGTTACAAAATCATACAGGTTACGATCTAACTTCTCCTGTTATCAAACAAATGAAGTTAAGTAAATTGCTTAACCTTGCTATGAAAGAATATCCTTATATGTAAAATGGGCATGAAAATAGGATTGACATCCTAAGGTTGGTATAGGAACTAAAGAGAATAATGTGTCCTTTTTACAATAACTGGAACAAAGACAGGCCAAAGAAACATACGATCATGATTATTATTGCTACTGACACGTTTTAACCTTTAACCCAAGTGGGACAATTCAGTTTCTGTGAGTTACTTTGTATATATCTAT
>NW_007735267.1:63525-65027 GCF_000696425.1 Galeopterus variegatus | reverse complement strand
TAAGGTCAGTTCATTTTCAGATTGCTTTCTCAGTATATAAATATCATAGACATTTTGTAACAATGAAAGAAGCAGAAAAAGGAACAGAACTTGTAGGAATAAAAAAATAGTATTTTTTGTCAAAACTCTAAAAATGCAACTTATAAGGATATATAATTTGCTTAGAGTATAATTTTACCACCTAACAATTATTTTTTTTTCTGGCATTATTCATTTATTTATTCATCACATATTTATTTAACGCATCCAGGCACTATTATAGAGGTTGTATGTTTCAGAGAACAAAACAAAGATCTTGTTTTCATGAATCTTAAATTCTAATTTTAGAATACAGACACACACACACTCACAGACAAATGAATAAAATATGTAATCTAATAGTGATAAGTCTATGCAAAAAATAAAGCAGGAAAGAGAGTAGAGAAAGGCAAGACAGGGTGTGGGCAGTTCTAATCATAAATAGTGCAATAGAATGGCTAGAGAAAGCCTCTTTTGAGGTGGCATTTGTTTAAAAACCTGGAGGAGCTAACCACTGAACCACACTGACTGTGGGAAAAGCTGTACAGGCAGTAGGAAGAGAAAGAACAATGCAGCAGTTATGCACCTACTGCATATGAAAGAGCAGAGTGAGATATGGGTAGAGAACTAGNGCCCCCTTGTTTACCTATGGTAAGGCCAGACAGACTCTCCAAATTCCAAATCTTTGCCTCATAAATGATTAGCTGAACTGTTTTGTTCCTACTGTCAATCAGAACAAAATGTGTATTAACAAAACTTTCATTAAGATTCTTTTTTTTCCAGATCTTTGAACTGTGGCCCACCCTCAGCCTGAACCAGCGTACAGCCTCTTCTTAAGAGACCCTCCAAGAATAGGCTGGCCAAAGGACAAAACTTCCTCTGATCTGTCATGCAGTCATGCCATCCTTTCCTTCCACTTCTCCACATTTGGTTCTTTCCGCAAAAAAGGTTACCACACACTCTCAAGATTACAGGGAAAATTAGAATAAAAATGTTTTGTCATATCTGACCAAAACAAATGCATTAACCTTATCCCTCATTATGCTGCCTACTGCTCAAGTCAGTTAACTCAAAATAGGCAAGTATCCTATGCACCCATTTTATGTCAGGTACCATTCTAAGTGTTGGGAGTACAAAGGTAAAAAATATATAGTCTCACTGCTTTTTTTCAAAGAGCCCATAGAATTCTTTGTGATAGGTCTTTATAATACATGTTTAATGATTTCCCATCATCTGGAAAATAATTTTAATTCCTAAACTTGGCATTTAATTATCTCCATGACCTGAATGAATCCTTAGCTACCTCTAGTAGGTGCATATACTTTTTGTTCACTCAGTGTAGTTTGACTCTTCTTTTGGAAGAGCATATGTTCTACCTGAAATCTCTCCCTCCCCAATATTCAATCCATGTCCTTACCTGGTTGGGGAAAGGATTCGTGACCACATATGTAGTTCTGAAGAGGCATGCAAATGAAAGATGACCC
>NW_007735267.1:61229-62446 GCF_000696425.1 Galeopterus variegatus | reverse complement strand
TTTTAACCTTTAACCCAAGTGGGACAATTCAGTTTCTGTGAGTTACTTTGTATATATCTATTTCCAAGCCTTTACCATGCTTTACCTGATTGCGTTGCTCTTGTCACAAATATTTAATATGCTCTTACTAAGAGCATATAATATATAATGCTAAGCATTTATATTCACTAAGCACTCAAAGATGAATATATGTGATTCTTGCTCTTGATATGCTCAGACTAACCTGAAATGCATTATGAAATACATTGAATAGTGTTTGTGTGTGTGCGTGTGTGTCTGTGAACATACAAATGTCAAGACAGTAGAAGAATAAAATAATATGATATGGAAATGAAGCAGATGGAAAAGGTGGACCGAAGGGAGAGGACTGGATGCATAGTGAAGCTGAGGCAGACAGGTTTGTTTGGATTTGCTCAGATTATTTCTATTCTGTTTGTGCAGCAAATAACATCTTTAGCAAATAATTAGCCATAAACTGTGTGTTAAAAACACATCTCTAACAATTATGAAGACTAAAATCTACTTCCATGTTACAAAGAATGAGGAAGGTGACAGTGAGGAATTTTTGATGGTATATAAATCTCTCCTTTGCTCTTCTACAGAACTTCACTAACTCCTATCACCCTGTGATTGTATATCATGAACTCTGTATCATAAAATGGTAAATGTTCACCTTCTGTGCATCCTTGTACTTTTTTAGATTGCTCTGCGAGTTAAAAGTCCCAAGACCACAGATGCAATGGAAGAGAGAAGAATCTGCAAATTTTGGTGATAGACACTATATCTCCAGCCCCAAACTCTAGACACCTAGATGGAGCTTCCTGGATTCGCACTTGCCATTTATCTTCCTGAAGTACTTTCCCTCAGATCTTTACAATGCTCATCCCTCTTTTAAAGTATCTTCTCCTCAGAGATTATTTCCATCATCATCTTATCAAAAATGGCACCACCTGCCCATATTTGACCCTTTACCCCACTTTATTTCCTTCTAAGGCTGTTATCAAAACCTCTTCATGGATTTACTTTCTGTTTCTCCTAATATGTAAGATACATAGGAGCAGAAACATTTTTGTCACAATTCTAACGCCATGGTTCAAATGCCATAATCACCTGAGGTATTCCTGGCATAAGTGGGCATCACAGTAGATGCTCAAGATATATTTCCTAAATGAGCAAATAAAAATTAAGTAAAATAAAGTTTATTTTAAAAACTGTTT
>NW_007735267.1:51378-59727 GCF_000696425.1 Galeopterus variegatus | reverse complement strand
ACTGAGGGTTGCGATCCGTTGCCGGTCACGAAAAAAGACAAAAAGAAAAAAAAAGAAAAAAGAAAAAAGAAATGGCAGCTGCATAATTTAGGGCTCTGCAGGCCGAGATGGCAGCTGCATAATTTAGGGCTCTGCAGGCCGAGATAAGACCTTTTTGGCTTTTACACAGAATGTAGGAAATGGGATCTGTGCATTTTGAGCAGAGGAGTATCACACCCTTACGTTTGTTTCTCTGGATTAGTCTAGCTGCCAACAGGGGGTCAAGGGCAAAAGCCAGGAGGTTAGTGAGAAGTTTTAAACTGCAAGCTATTCTCAAACCATTATCAATCTGTAACAGATGAGAAATGGAAAACTAAAACTTCTCATTACTATATACATGGAGAACAGTTAATGTCTCAGAGGGCTCTCAGTGAGGATGAAGTAGCTGAAAAAAATTTTCCTGGAAGAAAGCTCCAGGCTGCCCCTTTCATCATTGCCCTGACTCTTCCACTGTATAAAACTTCACACACGCTCTCCTTAACTATGTGTGAAATACACGTATTTCTTTTTCTCCATTGTGTTCACCTTTTTGTGTAAGGGAACATGAAATATTAAGCTTCAGTTATTCTTGTTTTATCTTTTAAGGCTTTGTGCATTAAGCATAATCCATACTTTGTATCATACATCAAAACAATTAATATATTGTACTGAATTATAGAGTTGAATATAAAAGGAACTTCATGTTCAATTGATGTACAATATATGCAAAATTTCCATTTGAATTAATAGAATTCATCCATGGGCTCTGTGAAGAAATAATTTTCAGGAGCTTTTAGAAGATTTATCAGAATATCTGTATAGCTCAATTTTTCCATATGTCTATTGACTTTATTGTTTAATTGGTTAATAGAGTGCTTAAAAATTGACCTGACCACAAATCTCTTAATATTTCAATGTAAAACAGAATATCTTCATATATAGTATCTATTAGATGAATTGCTAAATGTCTTGCTTATGCATGAATGATTTTCATTTCTGTGATTTTTTTTTAATCTTCCACTCAGTGCACACAGTCCTAAAATGCTTACTCTTCTAATACTGTTCAATTTCAATTCCCTCCTTTTAATGCCAGCCAATTTTTGATGGTCATCTAACATATAAGGCACCTTACTAGCTATTATGAAGCCATAAAAAGTGATAGAGAATACCTGACCCACAGGAATTTGTAATCGATTATTTGAATACAAAGCTGTGTATAGTAATTGTTATATCCAGGTACGGGTTTAGAAGTTTTTTTAGAGCAGGTAATAATTGAACTAGACCGACAGAAAAAATGAGTTCAATCTTTGGATTTGGAATATACTCATTATCCTCTACCCTAAAGATAACCTACCACTTTGGTGTTCTGTTCAAACTTTTTTTTTTTTTTTTAAACAATTGCAAGCACTTTTGTATTTGCAGTTTAGAAAACACTTTAACATAAGCCCTTTTATTTATTTATTTAACACAGATTCTGTAGGGCTTTTTATATACCAGGTACTATTCTAGAAGTATTACATATATCCAACATTGAGTATTTATAACAATCAGCTGGAGTATGTTCTATCTTGATCCCATTTTACAGATGAGCATCTTTTACGCTTGTCCCCTTAGATTACTTTTTTCACATAGCAGCAAGCCACTCAGAACACATGCCTCCCCTGTTCTAAACCCTCTAGTGGATTTCCAAACTACCTGAGTATTTATAACAATCAGCTGGAGTATGTTCTATCTTGATCCCATTTTACAGATGAGCATCTATTACGCTTGTCCCCTTAGATTACTTTTTTTCACATAGCAGCAAGCCACTCAGAACACATGCCTCCCCTGTTCTAAACCCTCTAGTGGATTTCCAAACTACCTGAAAGAAGATCCAAATTCCTTACCGTGGTCTGTATAACCTAGTCCCTGCCTAAATCTGTTTTTTCTTCTACCACTCTCTGATCACTGGACTCTGGCAACATTGTCCTCTTTTCATACCTGTACGTACCAAACTTGTTCTCCCCTTACTCTTTCCACTCCTTATAATGTTTCCCAACAGATTGTCCTAGAGCTTGTTCTTTCTCATCACCAAGATCTCCATAAAATATCAAATCAATAGAAAAACCCTAAATTTATATAATCTATGTAGATTTTCCGAACTGTTAGTCACTTTCCATTTCATTCTCCTGCATAAAATTCAATGCTCTTAACAAAATAATTAAATATTTCCCATTCAAATATTTGTTTCTATGATTCTAGACTGTCTCCCCAAAACTACAGCTTTAATTTTCTTTTAAAGTGTCTAATGTTTCTTTTATTGCTATAAAGGACATTTGTGATATAAGTGATAAAACTGCAACAAGGAGTCAATTTATGTATTTAGTATCTAGCCATTTTACTATTCTTATTTACAATAGGTTTTTCTTTCCTGTTGATTCTCTTGCTTTTTCTAGTTATACAATCATATTACATGTGATGGTTAATTTTAGGTAAGAACTTGAATAGATTAGGGAGTACATAGAAACCGAGTAAAGCATTATTTGGGAATATGTCTATGAGGGTGTTTCCAGAAGAGATTAGCATGTAAGCCTGAGAGGATGAAGTTGGAAATATCTGCCCTTACTGAGGGCACCATCTGCTGGAGGATCAGAGAGAACAAAAACAGAGAAAAAGGCAAATTTCTAGCTCTATCCACTGAAGCTGGGGTACACGCTTCTTTCCTGTTCATGGACATCCAAAATTGAGACTCTTCAGCTTTTGGGTTCCAGGACTTATACCGGTGGCACCCTGGCCCTCAGGCTCACAGCTCTCAGGGCTCCGTGAGGAAGACAGTGGTCGCCAAAAGGAGGGGTGAGCAGCACCTTTTTCTGCATTCTTCAAGGAGTCTCAAGGCTAGTCAGCAGTCCCCTTCACATCACACCATGGTTTCCAAAATTTGTCATTCAAGGCAGGGACTCTCATTCTGAGAGAGTAGTAAAGACCCTCCAGAAAAGAGGGAACTAGCTCCAATAAACTGGAACCTCAACCTAAATACAGCAGGTTTGTGGATCTGAGAAAAGGCTGACCAGTTACACACGGTGGAGTTGCCGAGACTGTGGAAGCCAAGAGGTCCTCTGGCAGCACTGATGAATGGTTGAGGGGGCCTTCTTCAGATCCTGCTCACAGTGCTAATCAGTTGACCAAAATTAGGGCTGTTGAGGCCGAAATAATGTTGTAAAGTTTATTGGGAGCCAAATGTGAATGTCGACCCGGAAAACACAATCTCTGACAGTCAGAAGTGTAGACCTCAAAGCTTGTTGAGGGCAGAAATCTTGTTTATTTTATGACACGAAATCCCTTGACTATGAGAGCACTTGGCAAAGAGTTTGCTCTTGGTAAGTAGCCGCTGAATGAATGAATTGACATATAAAGTAACTTCAAATCCATTTTTAAAACTTTTTATACTTCCCAGTCCACTCTCTTAATTTGAAACTGTTCATTTGATTTTGAGCCATTATTATAAGTTAGCATGCTCACTATTTAACAGAAATACAGAAATAGTAATTTCACACCTAATAATTATTAAATAATTGTTGTTTCCACACACTCTGCTATGAACAATCTCTATTACTTCTTAGAATGATAATATCAATTAATCATTATTGTGTATGAAGAAACTCAGCCTAAGAAGGTTCTATGGTCTGAATATTTGTGTCCCCCCTTCCAAATTCATAATTGAGATATTAACCAGGTGATGGTATTAGGAGGTGGGGTCTTTGGGAGGTGATTAGGTCATGAGGGTAGAACCCTTTTGATTAGGATTAGTGTCCTGATAAAAGAGAACCAGAGAACCAACTGTACCCTTTTGCCATGTGAGGGTAGAATGAAAAGATGGTCACCTATAAGGAAGTCACCAGATGCCAAATCTGCTAATGCCCTGACCTTCGATTTCCCAGCCTCCAGAATGGAGAGAAAAATAAATTTCTGTTGTTTGTAACCCAACTATTCTACGGTATTTTGTTATAGCAGCGCAAACAGACTAAGGCAGAGAAGTGACATATAGTCCAAAAGAAAACAGGCAAATAAGCAGATTTGATGGTATTTTAACACATTCTATTTAATTCTTGAGATAATGGTCTAGATGACCCCACTGTACGTTCTGTTCAGTGTAAATATTCACTATCCAAATGTCCCATGATAACCTTAATTTTTGATTGGCATTAGCAACATAAGACCCTTAAATATCAAATATATTTGTGAGTGTAGGTGACACTTGTCAGTTCCACACTAAGGCAGTTACTAGGTGAGATTCCTTCTTTATACCTTCCGTATTTTACAATGAGGGGCCTCCAAGTCCATGTGTTCCAGATGGAGTAGCTTCTAGAAGGAGGAAAGCTACAAAACCACATCTGACTTTACACTAGAAGAAATAAACCTATATTTTGTTGTGTCTGATCTTTTAGTTAATTTGTTATCACAAAACCACAGCATAGTATAGTCTATCCTAATAACATGGGCAAATTGTAGTTTTGAAAAATATGTAATTACTTTCTACAATCTGTATATCTGTCTAATAAAGCTACATAATAACATGCACAGATAATAGGTTTTTTTAAATATGTAGTTATTTTCTAAAACCTATGTAATGCCTGACTAATAAATGCAGTCACACACAAGCAGACAAATTAATTAGTTAACAATGATATATATTCCCATCCTTTCCTTTCACAGTATCTAAGTTAGAATCAGTGACAAGGCTACAACCTACTTGCAAGTGAAATATAAGGAAGTACAATGAATACGTGATGGTGAACTTACTTTTCACAGCCAGGCCATTGTATTCTCGGAGGAGATACTATTTAGAATCAGTGACAAGGCTACAACCTACTTGCAAGTGAAATATAAGGAAGTACAATGAATAGGTGATGGTGAACTTACTTTTCACAGCCAGGTCATTGTATTCTCGGAGGAGATACTATGAAACAAACATTGGTCCTACATATTTCAGTAGGCATAGTTTTCAAGTATAAATTCAAAATATATTAAAACAACTTACTAGATAAAAGATTTCAGGTAAAAATCCACCTCTATGCTTCTCTAGCTATAAATTATCCTTAGCTCTATAAGCATTTTAACTTTGGGGGATAATAATGCACAAAACATAGATAGTGAATGAAATATGTAAACTCCAGTAACCACATTTGTAGTTAGAAGTAATTGGAAGGTTGCAATGAAGCAGTATTTAAATTCACACAACATTTATTATAAAGTCAACTTGGCTTAGAATCTGCACATCGAAAAATAATTTTACGAATGTAATTATTACCACATGAAGGAATGTTAAATTGTCATGCCTTCCTAAAGTGATATTTATACCAGTATACAAGTGTATCTCAATTCTGGTATTTTTGTGTCTATTTAATATTTATTGTGTGGCTACAATATGCAAGCCTTAAGAACCAAATACTGTAAATTTTTGGATAGTACTAGCAGATTCTATTTTTCAAATTAGTAAATTGTTCAGTGGAGTGAAGACAATTTAGGAGACCATGCAAAAAGAGAGTAGATGCTACAGCAATATTGGGTTTGACCTTTCTTTCTAAGAACAAATGAAAATGATTCTATAATTATATTTCATTTAAAAGCACACAAAAAGCAACTAAAAGTAATTCGTTGCTATAGCCAAAAGTTGCCTAAGGAGACATGGTAATTAAAGGTACTATAGTAACCTGTACGGGATCCTGGAACAGAAAAAGGACATTAGTAAAAATCTAAGGATATCTGCATAAATTAAAGACTTTAGTTAAAATAATGCATCAATATTAGTTTATTAATTATGATAAATGTATCAGACAATAACTCAATGCCGAAGAAATTGAGTGTGTGACATTAGACCCCTATCTCTTACCATACATATTTACTCAAAATGGATCAAAGGCATTATTTAAGACCCCAAACTAAGGAATTACTAGAAGAAAACACAGAGGAAACACTACAGAAAATAGAAGTAGGCAGTGCTTTTTTGAGTGAGACTACGGAGGCATAGGCAAATAAAGCAAAAATATGTAAATGGGACTACATCAAACTAAAAAGTTCTGCACAGCAAGGGACACACTATCAACGAAGTGAAGAGACAACTACAGAATGGGAGAAAGTATTTGCCAACTACACATCAGACAAGGGGCTAATATCCAGAATATATTAGGAACTTATACAACTCAATAGCAAAAAAACAAATAACCCAGTTAAAAAATGGGTGAAGGACTTGAATAGACATTTTTCAAAATAAGACACACAAATGGCCGACAGGCACATGAAAAAAAGGCTCAACATCATTAATCATCAGAGAAATACAAATTAAAACCAGAATGAGATACCAACTCACTCAATTCTATCTTGTTGATAATATCTCCCTTAAGAAATTATTAACAAGATAGAAAATAACAAATGCTGGAGAGAATATGGACGATACTCCCTACATTGCTGGTGAGAGTGTAAATTGGTACAGTCCCTGTGGAAAACAGTATGGAGGTTCCTCAGAGAAATGAAAATAGATATACCTTATGATCCAGCTATCTCACTACTGGGTATATACCTAAAGGACATGAAATCAATACATAGAAAAGATACCTGCATTCCCATATTCATCACAGCACCTGCACTCCAATATTCATCACAGAACTATTCACAACAGCCAAGAGATGGAATCAACCTAAATGTTCATCAATGGATGAATGGGCAAAAAAATCTGTAGTATATATACACACAATGGAACTGTGTCTTCAAAAGGTAATCATGCACAATGTAATACTACTCAGCTCTCAGCTATATATGAGTATATATACTATACTCATATACTATACGATCATTTGCAGCAACATGGATGGAACTGGAAATCATCTTATTAAGTGAAGGAAATTAGACACAAAAAGATAAATACAACACAGTATCACTCGTGTGGAATCTGAAAAAAAAATAACTAAGTAAACTGGTTCTCACAGAAGTAGCGAGTAGAATAATGGTTACCAGTGGGCGGGGGAGGGGGAGAAGGTGGACTGATGGATACAAAACTGTGCTATCTTCCCCAAGTGAATCACTGTGCAGTATATGCATGTATTGAAACAACATACTGTACCCCACAAATATGTACAAGTAAATATTAAAATGTTTTGAATAAAAAAGAACAATAAATAAATAAAATGAAAGACAAGTAGTTATCAAAGGAATGATTTGATTGAAATGTATTTTGAGGAAATAAAATTAAAAACAAAATATCTTCCCAACCCTGATAACCTCTCCACAAAAATAGAAGAGAAAGAAACAGTTTTATTATTGAATAAACATTAAACCAGAATGTGATGTGGATCACAGGCAGTCTGCTGAAGAGACTGCAAAGAAAGAAATCTCACCCTTTAGATATCCAAACAGTACAACCCATTCCATAAACATGTTCTCGAAATAAATAACTAGTCCTCAGGTAAAACGACTTGACACAGAGTTCTAGATTCACCTGATAATTGGGTGACAATTTGGGTAAGCTAATTGTCTTTATCCAAAAGAAAAATAAGCTCCTTTTATCTTTTTGACAGGAGATAGTTTTGGAGTGAGGTGCTCACATAAGTGAGGCTCCTGCCTTCCCACTGAAACGGGGAAATCTGGCGCTACCCTCCTTGATGACTACCTATCGAAGACATGGTTCCCCAGTTCTTGAGAAAGACAGTCCTGGGACATAAAGCTGGCAAATGGCTTATTTTGCTTTTTAAGAGATTTACATACATTTCAAAGAAATAGACACAGAACTTACAATTATAAGTTTTCTAAAGTAAATTATTTAAGAAAAGGGAGAAAGAGAAATTTCTATCCTTGTTTTCAAGAGGGAAAATTAAGTCTGTTATTTTTAATTTGCATTTTTCCTGACAGTGTCACGTGCACTTGAATCATTTGTATTATCACTCATAGAAATACAAGAGGAAACTCAGAAGCAGGCACAGGAGATGCAGCTAAGTTGCCTTTCAAGAAGAAATAGGAGTGGATTAGTGCTAAATTATTTAAATGCTTGAGTTACGAGGAGATGGCTATTGTAACGATAAATTGAAAAACAATTACCTTTCTTAAATATGGTGTTTTTGAAAATATGTAATTATTAGGGCAAAAATTATAGCTCTAGTGTTCTAATTATAAGCAAGTTAGTTAAATGAGATTTCAATACCAGAAGTCATTCCTTCACTAAAATTTCCACTCCTATTAATTTTTTGTAAACTTATTTGGAAGTGTAAAATATCTACAGAACAAATAATAAGTATATACTTTTTATACAGTACTTTAAAGTGAATATGTCTGTGAAACTGTTATTAGTCTGTTTCGTGTTGC
>NW_007735267.1:48431-51368 GCF_000696425.1 Galeopterus variegatus | reverse complement strand
AGTTCTCCAATTTAGTTTTTTTTTTCTTTTCAAGTTTAATCATTCTAGGTCTTAATAGTCACACTTCAAAAATACCCTGTGTTCTTTCAGTCACTGTATTTTTCTCTCCTGTGTGTTCTTTTTCTCACTGGATGGGTGACATGGAAGGTGGCTGTGATGGCACCAGGGATAAGGACATTGTGAATTTTCAAGTTTATTAATAGACCTTTGCTTTAATTCACTATGCAGATAATATTTGCTTAAGTATAATAAGTAATTTATTTAAATACAATTATTAAGTATAAATAGTATATTGAGAGCAGGACATTTTTCAAAATGGATTTTCAGCTACTTAGAGACATGACAAGACACACTTCTTGACTTAACTCTAGTCAGGCTCCTACAAGTCCTCTAAGACTCAGCCTTGGCATCAGTCCCTGCTGTACCTATGTTTCACAATTTTAGCAAGAATAACTGCTGCTAAGTCAGTTCAGTGAGAATCCCTCATCTCTGATATCTGATCACCCTCGATATCTAATGAAATTCCTCATTCCTCACCCAAAGTGATATCTGATCACCTTGGTCCGCCTTCAGCAAGAATCCTCTTAGGTCTGTTTAATCAGAATCCCCCCCACCTCTGATATTTCTTCTTAGTGATTTTTTATTCACTGACCCCCCCCCACCCCCTGCAACCCTACTTTTTGTCTATAAATCCTCACTTGTCCATGATGTATGCTGAATTGAACCCAATTTTGTATTGAGGCTCCCTATTGCAATAGTTCCTGAATAAAAACTGTTTTTTACTGTCCAACTGTGGTTTTCTTTCACAGTTATCAGCCATAAATACACAAATCATTTCAGCAATAAAAAAGATAATTAAAATGCCAAATGAGTAATATAAAAAGAAGTGGTAAATAGTTTAATTACAGCTGATTTATTTGGATCTAGAAAGCTAAATATGAAACTATAGCAGTGGAGAAAAGAATTGTTTAAGATGCATAGTGTACAACGTAAATGTGGAGATAAAAGTGCAATGATACATACAGGTGAACCTTAAAGGACTGATCTAGCTGATACTGCAGTTTTTGTAATAGACATAATCCTATTAGTGTTAATACCAGTTAAGATTTATTGAGTGCACTGTTCCAAGTACTTTGCAGGTATTATGTCTTTTAATCCTTACAAGCAACTTATGTTGTAGGGACTATTGTTATCCTCATTTTAGATATGATTTTTAGATATAGTTTAGAAAAATAAAACTCAAATCAAAACAGATAATAAGATATTAAATTTCATAATCCAAGTACATCGTGAAAGTCAGGATTGAGAGGAGATGTGGAAAAAAAGAGAAACCGTGGTTTTAGAAGGCAAGCACGTGGACAGGCGATATATCTAATGCAATTATAATTTATGCTATCTATTTCAAAACTTCTCATTGTGGCTTGTCTAGGTTGCTGTAAGCCACCTTCCTTTAAATAATGTCTGCATTTTTTTTTATCTCATTATTTAATTCTTATTTCTTGTAAACACATTTTCTTGTGGCCCTAGAGGTGATAACAGCTTCTTTGTGACTACCAGCAAAATACTGCAATAACCCACATAGTTTTCTGCACCCTAAAAATAGTTTTCTAAATAATCCCTCCACAGTCTGAGAGGGGAACAGGATAAGGTTTAGGGAATGATAGAGCCCATTTCCTGAGCCTTATGACTCTCTTCTACAGTATGCTAGGAAAGTTCCAAATTTTATTTTCTTAACTGTAGGTCATATTGAGGCCCGGCTTTAATTAACTAACATAGTAAACTAATTTCTCCCCTCCCAGGTGTTGAAGCCAACCCACTAAATTCTAAATCTTGAATAAGTATAACTGTGGGAAAGAATGTGCTAACTGAGCCTGATATTTTGTCCAACTTGTTCTTTCACCCTTATTATACTCTCCGTTCATGTGCCCCAGGCTTCCGCAGAAACAGATTTGTGAGACTTTATCTTTCCTCTATGGCTGTCTCCTCATATAGGCCTTTACTTCTCATGCTAGGCTGTGCTGGGATAAATCTTGTTTTAAGGATTGTAGCAATATGAAAGGTGATGGTAGGTTTTGAAGAAACTAAGCTTCAACTTCTGAGGTAATTTCTCCAGGTGAAGTTATAGGAAGGTTTTCTTGCAGAGGAGAAGCTGATTCCTTCAAAAACAAAATATGGTCTGCCTTCAGTAGCAAGGGAGGTTTAAGGAAATTTGGAATTTTGAAATCCTTGGCCTTATTTATGCCTGCCTAAATTTCCTCATCCTGTGTTTCAGCATCCTATTTCTTCCCTGCCAGTGTCTTTAACATAAGAGTTGTGGAGTATGGGATATTTAATTGTCAATCTAACTCTTTATCTCTTACTCTCAGATTCAATCTGAAATTTGCAGCTACTGCAGGAGATGATAGACACCTTTAAAATTTCGGTGAAGGCTCTTAATTGTTTACACAAAACTTTTAGTTTCCCTTTTCCCCATGTAGACATTTTAGCACCTTTCTAAGAAACTAGGTGACTCTATAAACTTTATAAACACATTTTCAACATAATAACTGTCTTAGTTATTTGCTCTCAAGACATATTGACCTCAAATTGTTCTATATCCATATATCCAATTCTGATCATTTGATTGATAATGATTATCTTGCATGTCATGTGTAACCTGTGTTACATTTTTCCCCCACCCAGGTGGTTATCTCTGAGTTCCTTTGATAAATAAACATTTCAATCCAAGAATTCTATTTGAAGGGTTTGTTTCCTGGGGCCATTTTCAGTACCTATTAATGTATCAAGTGAGTCAAATGATAAATCAGGTGGCACCTCCTTAAATTAGGATGATTTGAGGGTTTAACAGAAAATAGGGAAACCAAAGAAGATAACACCGCACATCAAGGTTAAAAACTACAGCTATAAATACTGGTAGACTCAAAGGGTTATAGGACA
>NW_007735267.1:45524-47006 GCF_000696425.1 Galeopterus variegatus | reverse complement strand
GGGGGCTATTTTCCAATTTAATTGGATTTCCCTTTTTTTTTCTTTTTATTGCAACAAAGTTGATTATGCATATCTGTGTGGTACAGAGTTGAACATCAACATCCATGTGTAATATGTGATGCTCAAATCAGAATAATTATTATATTCAATAATATACACTACCATTGCTACTTGTGGCCCTATATCCATCCTTCCTTTCCCTCTCCCTTCCCGCTTCTAATAACCCCAGTTGTCCTTTTGAAAATTCAATGTATTATTGGGAATATTGTATTGTTCTTTCTTTCTTTTATTGATATGTTTATAGTTTTAGCTCCCACTTATGAGTAAGAACATATGTCATTTCTCTTTCTGTGCCTGGCTTATTTCACTTAATATGATCTTCTATAAGTTCATCCATGTTGTTGCAAATAGCAATATTTCATTCTTTTTCACACCTGAGTAGTATTTCATTGTGCATGTATACCACATTTTCCTTATACAGTCATCTGATGATGGACATTTAGGTTGGTTCCAACTCCTGGCTATTGTAAATAGAGGTGTTATAAACATGGGGGTGCAGGTATCTCTTTGATATGAGGCTTTCCATTTCTTTGAGTGTATACCCAGCCACGGAATTGCTGGATCGTATGACACCATACACCAAAATCAACTCAAAATGGATTAAAGACTTAATCATAAGACTGGAAACTATAAAGCTCCTAAAAGAAAACACTGTGGAAATACTTTAGGAAGTAAGACTGGGCAAAGATTTTACGAATATGACCCCCAAAGCACAGGCAACAAAAGGAAATATAAACAAATGGGATTATATCAAANTATACTAAGAACCGAAACAAGTCAACAGTAGTAAAACAAATAACCCAGTTTAAAAAAAAAATGGGCAAAAGAGCTGGATAGACATTTCTCAAAGGAAGTTACACAAATGGCCAACAGACACATGAAAAAATGTTCAACATCACTCAGCGTCAGGAAAAAGCAAATATCAAAACCACATTAAGATTCCATATCACCCCAATTAGACTGGCCATCATCAAAAAGATTGGGAACAACAAATGCTGGTGAGGATGTGGAGCAAGGGAAACACTTTCACATAGTTGGTGAGACTGTAAATTGGTGCAGCCATTACGGAAAACGGTATGGAGATTTCTTAAACAACTTCAGAAAGACCGCTTAGTCCTTTCTTCACTACTACCACTGTCATCAAATCACCACTGAAATAGCTTTCTTACTGTTCTCTTTGCTTTTAACCGTCCACACTTGTAGGATATTTTATAATCACTACGATCCTTTAAAAATATGTCAAATATGTCATTCCATCATTTCTTTGCTTAAAAGCTTTTAAGGATTTCCCATCACATTTAAAACAAAATCCAAAGTTCTTATTATGAACTATAAGGCCCTGAACTATTTCAAATCTGTCTCTCTTTTTTTTTTTTTTTGTCTTTTGTCTTTTGTCTTTTTCCGTGTCCGGCAACGGATCGC
>NW_007735267.1:40251-44315 GCF_000696425.1 Galeopterus variegatus | reverse complement strand
ATAAAAAAATACGCACATATGTAGGGTGTGTGTGTGTGTGTGTGTGTGTGTGTGTGTGTGTCAGTAGTTATTAAGATATTACAATGTGGCCAAGGAATCTGAATAGTGATTCTCAAGCATTAATTGAATTACAAAAGGTAGCAGTATAAAAATACTTTCATTGATACATATGAATATAAAGCACATCCTTCCCTTACAGAAAAATTTAAGTGAAGGAGTCTATGGACTGTAAGGTATTAATAGCTTGGAAGAAATTTGATAGAGATATTTTACTTGTACTCTAATTACTTTCCTTCTAATTCACTCCTAGTTTTGAGTTGAAATCCTAGCTATTTTTGTTTCTTTGTCAGTAGTTATTAAGATATTACAATGTGGCCAAGGAATCTGAATAGTGATTCCCAAGCATTAATTGAATTACAAAAGGTAGCAGTATAAAAATACTTTCATTGATACATATGAATATAAAGCACATCCTTCCCTTACAGAAAAATATAAGTGAAGGAGTCTATGGACTGTAAGGTATTAACAGCTTGGAAGAAATTTGATAGAGATATTTTACTTGTACTCTAATTACTTTCCTTCTAATTCACTCCTAGTTTTGAGTTGAAATCCTAGCTATTTTTGTTTCTTTGAAGCAGTGGGCTTTATCAGTAGCTAAAATTAACATTGGAGGTAGAACTTCTTTGCTAGCATTAAAATATGTCTGTTCTTTTTCTTTGGCCAAATGTTTCATGCTCTCATCTTTTCTATTCTAGGGTTTACAGTTTGTATCTTTTGACTCTACATGCCAAAAAGAAACAAGAGGAGATAAACAGGGCAAAATACAACAATAATTCTGCATGTCAGAATAAATATTGTAAGTTAACTTTTAGCTTTTTCTTAGATATCTATACTTACAATCATTGTAAACTTTGAATCTGCATATAAATTAAATTACAAAATGTATAATACCTAGAGGTATCTTTTCTAAGACTTAAGATTTGTCTAATATTTAGAAATATGTCAGTTAAAAACTACTTTGAAAATAAAACATTTTAGAAACACTTCTTTAAAGGGCTTGTACTCGCTTAAAGGGAGAGAGGGTATGTTAAATCATACTTAAGATTTTTAACAGAAGCTTGATTAGTTTCTTCGTAGTTGCAAACTTATTTTTCTTATGCAGTGACCATTAAGGAAAATAATGGCATTTTTCTCATAGGATTAAATTAATTCTCAAACTTAGAAAATAGGAAGAATTTGCTGTTACACTAATATTACATGACAAAGAGGTAGATTTTGAATTCTATTTTACCTCTGAGGCAGCAAATGGAAACTAACAGATTCAGATAAAAAGTTAAGGGAAGCTCTGCCTGGGTCTTCTTTCTCTTGTTCTAATTATGGAACAGCAAATACCAAGTAAAAGTGAGACTTTGCCTGGGTGGCAATGGTGACTCAGCCTTGATTAGTTAATATTAGGTATGCTTTCAGCTCAGATACTTTGTTCATCATATTGTAGGCTGCCTAGTGTTCTAACTCTCCATTTCTTTTTTTCAGTGTGTAATAAAGGTGGTTATACTCACAATTCTTATCATGTCTAATTCCAGCAGCATTCATAGTATTTGCTTGGCTCCTTATTAATACAAAATCTTTGTCCTCCATGCTATTTACAAAGAAAATAATATAAAAGAAGGCAGGTGTATTCAAAAAGAGGCTGATTTAGCAAAAATATGCAATGACAGATAATTAAATTAAAATAGAAAAGAATATTCTTATCTATGTTCCCTTAGTGATTTACAAGCAGGATGGTAGAGTTGAAAGTCCTGTTAACTATATAAAAGACAACTTTTTATATGACTATTTCATGCATTAGTTACCTTACTATTGCTTTCTTTTGGAGATATAATAAAATGATATATTTTGTTTAGAATGATATATTTATAACTTTTCTTTTCAACTCTGAATAACATCTAGAAAAACTTGCAAACCATAATTTTCTATGCTTTAATGTGTATAACTTAGTGCATAAGAATCTATTTTGTGGTAGAGTATTCATCAAATTTTAGAATTTTAACTTATTAAACTCATTTCACATGTCAAAAAACTGCTTGCTCAAATTTTTTATGTAATTTTGAGCTAATAATGTTAATTATCTGAGCCACATATCTTGTTTAGTAAAGTGGTTTTGAAGATAATGAAGTTTTCTGAAGTATTAATCCAGTGTTTTTATACTATAGTATAATAAAGTAGTGTCTGTTTAAACATTCTATCAACCCCTAAACTAGTCTTCTTAAAATTCTTTATTTTAGCCAGGTCATTAGTTATTCATATCTAACAATCGTATATGATATAATAGAATAATGTTTAAATTATACTCTGGGGTACGGATGTATTTCTGAGCAAGGTTGTTGTGTTCAAATTAAAACTAATCAAATCACTACTAGATTATTTACTGTTTAAAAAAAACCCTATAAATACAAAAAAATTAACTCTGCACTGTGCAACCTATAATGATTTCCCAAATAAAAAACTATTGCCACAAATTATGTATATTTGGGGATCCAGTGTATATGCCATATTAATTATATGTTTTCTATGGCAGTTGTCATCTGTATTATTTTAGAATGTACTATGCTTCTTTTAAAAAAAGTGTCTAAAATATGTAAATTTCTTCTCTGAGTGTGTTATTAGTTCCTTTCTAGACAAAGGAGATTTCCCTCATGATCAAATTCAATGATTTTTCTATGTTTTGGAATTCTGCCTGAAATATGTTTATTTTTCTTTATGAAAAATGTGCAAAAGTGCAATTTCATAACAGTTATATAAGCATATTTTTCCACTTTAAAATTGAGTTTACAGCTAGAAATATCATAACAAATGGAAGAGGTATCATTTTGAATTTGTAAATGCTGTGAATTCAATAGCATGGCTAAGAAAATGAATGACAATACTTTGGCCATATTTTTATTTTAAGATCGTACTAAGACTGTACAGAATATGCTTATTAAATGAAAGTGATATAAATCTGGAATATATCATTCTAAAAGTTTTTCACTTAGCACACAAGAGTTTATATTGAAAATTATTGGGAACTGAGTTTAGTAAACTACATATATTGAGGTGATTGCGCAGTTTTGCATTTTTTTTTTTTTTTTTTTTATGATTGTGTGCTAGTTACTGATTGATTGGCTCCAGGCTATAAATTCACCCTTTTTGCCTGCTTTGTGAAAACGAATCTGATGCCTCTGAATATTTTTCAATTAACATCTGATACTAAATCTTTGTCAGTGGAGGGAAGTGAAGAGATATTGCACAATAAAAATTTTGATTTCCGGTTATTATTATGCTCATTCGGTATGCTCCTGCAGTGCATACAGCTTCCCCATTGCCCAGCTTCTGCTCTGCATGGAGGCCAACCGCATCCAGCAAACAGCTGGCACCCGTTTCAGATAGTTTTGTAGCTAAGTGCCTCTGGTGAGACACCTCCTCATAAGTAGCTTTCACCATCTCCTGGAGAATTTTCTGGCAAGTTCACCACAGCCCCATCTCTGCCATTCGGTGAGCAACTGCTTTGCCCTTTCCAAGGAGATCTTGTAAGACTTTTGTGTGTGTTTGGATGAAGGGGTGCTGTTTCTTGGGTGATCTATCTCAGCCCCAGGGATAATAACTCTTCTTTTGATCTGTTTTTTTTTTTTTTTTTCCTATAGCTTGCAAACTAACTAGACATTCTAAGTGTGTTAGCTTGTGCAGCTGGATGTGTCTCTTTCCATGACTTAGTTGGTTGACGGAAACTTGGACTCAGCAGTAGACTACAGTTCGTGAGGCTGAATTACCAGATCAGCTGTGGCACAATGTCTTAGGGAGCCAGAACAATGGATTTATCACCCAATCACAATTTTGGATCTAATATCTTTATTGGAACAAATCAACACAACACTTTTTTAGTTTTTTTGTTTTGCTTTAATAAATTACCAAAAAGTTAGTGAATAAAAACTACATAAATGTATCATTTTATAGTTCTGATAATCGGAACTATAAAATCAGTCTCAGTAAGCTTAAACCAAGCTGTCTATAGGGCCAGTTATTTC
>NW_007735267.1:38768-39482 GCF_000696425.1 Galeopterus variegatus | reverse complement strand
TTTTTCCATCTCAAGAACCTTAATTTAATAACTTCTTCATTACCCTTATGCCACATAAGGTAACATATTCATAGGTTCCAAGATTAAAATTTGCACATCTTTAGGGGAACTTCTTCAGCTTACTATGACCCCTGTCATTTTGCTTGATGCTACTGCTCTGACTAATCCCTTTTTTATTTTCTATACTGATTTGCAAGGATCAACACAGCAGTTTGTTTTTACCTGGCAGGGCTGACAGTGTAGTTCTAGAATGTTGTCTCAGGGTTGTGCGCTTCTTCCTGACATAATGTAGTCCATAGGGATCTTGATCTTCTTAACACTTTAAAAAAACATCTAAGTGGTCGACTACTTTAAAGACATTATGCTGATTGGATCTGATGAGAAGGAAGTAGCAAGCACATTATGTGAAAGAGAGTGTGGAAGACATATGCAACAAAATCCCAGTGTATGTAGCATCCTGAGGTAAAGATGAACTGTCCAGAACAGCATGTATTCTGTTGCTGTCCCTCTTAAAACAGGGTGTCCTGCCAGCAAGGCCAGTCACCCTCAAAGTATAAAACCCAGAGGGGAGTGCTTACTGGAGTCCTTCAGCTGCAGTGCAATGTGTGTCATGTTCAGAGGGGACCTCATGTGTCCTTACAGCTTATCTTAGGGGACCAGCTCAACAGAAATCCTAGGCATCTATTGTCATTTTCTTTCTATCTGTGAATAATA
>NW_007735267.1:35681-37820 GCF_000696425.1 Galeopterus variegatus | reverse complement strand
ATTCATAACTGGTAAATGATGAACTTTCTTCACAATACCTGTATAAACAACACTCAAAAGAAGCTATTCTATGTTTCTATCACCCTAAAGTGTTTCCACCTTTTCCAGTCAAATTTCTTCCTTCCTACCAACACACTTTTCCCAAATTCCTGGCAAGCATCTTCTGATGTGTGATGCCATAGATTAGGTTTTGCCTGTTCTTGGGTTTAAAAAAAAAAATGAATTATACAGAAGATAGTCTTTTGTAAACGACTTATTTTTATCCACATAATAATTTTTTATATTCATCATTATTTTCTGAAATCAATGATTTGTTTTATTTATTACTGAATAGAATTCAATTGTATGTTTATCCATTCACCTGTTGATGGACATTTGGGTTGTTTCCAATTTGGGATAATACTACTCTGCCATAAAAAAGAATGAAATACTCCCATTTGCAACAACATGGATTAGCCTGGAGAAACTTATGCAGAGTGAAATAAGCAAAGCACAGAGGGATAAATACCACATGTCCTCACTCACATGTCGGAGCTAAGAGAGAAAGAAGGAAGGAAAGAAAGACCACAGTAGTGCATCGGACTTGAAGAGGGAGAGAACATTCCTTGGGCTACAAAGTCGAGTGGGGGGGGGGATTGGGATGGAGAGGGAGGTTGGGGATAATTGCATGGGGGACACGGAGTACAAACGCAATTTGTGGTAATGGGTATGCTGCCAATATGAATCTGGCCCTCCCATCATGCGCACGAGGGGTGACAATCAGCTTTGTATCTCATGAATATTCATAACCAATACAATTAAATGAATAAATAAAGATCAAAGACTTCATTAGTCAGGTCGAAAAAAAAAGATTGTAATAGATGTTCATGTACCAGTATTTGCGTAGATATAGGTTTTCATTTCTTTTGGGGAAAATACCTAGCAGTGAATTTACCCATCATGATTAAAATGTTAAGAAAGTGCTAAAATGTTTCCCAGTGTGGCTGCACCATCTTGCATGTACCCTGCCAAGTATGAGAATTCTAGTTGTTTTGCTTTCTCAACAATATTCGATACCACTATTCTTTTTTAAACTTAGCAATACTAGTGGTTGTAAAGTGGATTTTCATTCTAGTATCCATTGCATGTCCCTGATGACTAACGATGTTGATCATCTAATGTGCTCGTTTATCATCAGATATTCCTTTGGATACACCTGTTTGAATATTTTGCTATTTTTTTGTTATACTTTTTATTATTGTGTTATTATCATTATGTAAGAGTTCTTTTTATATGTAGGATGGAAGTCTTTTGTCAGATAAATATTTTCTTTATATCTGTGCCATGTGTTTTCACTTTCTTAGTGATGTATTTTTAAAACATTTTAAGTTATGATAAAGTTCTGATTATAATTATTTGTCTTTTGTGGTTTATGATTTTTTTCTCATCTAGGAAATCTTCGGCTACCACAGATTGTTAAAATTTCTCATAGTTCTAGGTAAGAGTAGAGGTTGATTTTTTATTGCACAGGTATTCAGTTTTTCCAGGAATATTTATTTAAGAGAACACACTTTCACTATTGAATTAACTTGGCTCCTTTGTAAAAATTCAGCTAACCATGTACAAATGGATCTGTTTGTAGAATTCTATGTGTCACCAATACCACAATCTCTAAATAGTGCCATATTGTAATTAGTCCTGAAATAAGGTAGTGGGAACACTCTGACTTAGTTCTTTTTCAAACTAGATTGGATCATTCTAGATCTATTGCATTTTTGTGAAAATTTTTGAATCAGTTTTCAGGCTCTATAAAATAGCTTGGAAAAGTTTTTGAGATTATATTAAATATTTCATTAATTTTAGGGAATTGATATCTAAAAGTGTTAAGTTTTACAAACATGAACATGGTATATCTTTTTTATTTATTCATGTCTTTTATGTTTCTCTAAACAATATATCATCGTTTTTAGTTTATAGTTATAGTTGTGTTTCCCAGAATTTATATGTTGTATCCCTAACCCCAAGTACTTTAAAAATTGGTTGCATTTTGAGACAGGAGCTTGGAAGAGATAATTAAGTTAAAATGTGGTTGTTATATATGATTGATGTCCTAATAAGAAGAGAAAAGTAGGATGAAGACAACACAGACTAGAGGATGAC
>NW_007735267.1:24450-35530 GCF_000696425.1 Galeopterus variegatus | reverse complement strand
CCACAATCTCTAAATAGTGCCATATTGTAATTAGTCCTGAAATAAGGTAGTGGGAACACTCCGACTTAGCTCTTTTTCAAACTTGATTGGATCATTCTAGATCTATTGCATTTTTGTGAAAATTTTTGAATCAGTTTTCAGGTTCTATAAAATAGCTTGTAAAAGTTTTTGAGATTGTATTAAATATTTCATTAATTTTAGGGAATTGATATCTAAAAAGTGTTAAGTTTTACAAACATGAACATAGTATATCTTTTTTATTTATGCATGTCTTTTATGTTTCTCTAAGCAATATATCATCGTTTTTAGTTTATAGTTATAGTTGTGTTTCCCAGAATTTATATGTTGTATCCCTAACCCCAAGTACTTTAAAACTTGGTTGCATTTTGAGACAGGAGCTTGGAAGAGATAATTAAGTTAAAATGTGGTTGTTATATTTGATTGATGTCCTAATAAGAAGAGAAAAGTAGGATGAAGACAACACAGACTAGAGGATGACCATGTGAGGACACAGAAGGTGACCATCAGCAAACCAAAGAGAGGTACCTCAGAAGAAATCAAACTTCCTAACATTTTGTTCTTCTATTTCTAAGCCTTCAAAATTGTGAAAAATACATTTCTGTTATTTAATCTATCATCAGCTTTTCCATGTTTTTCAAAAATTATTCTTACTTCATGTTTTCATGCTGTTGTATATGGTATATATTTATAATTTTACTAGTGAATTATTTGTGTCTACTATATAGAAATATAATTATTTTTTCCCCTTTTCATTTGTTAATAGACTTTATTTTTCAGTTTAGTTTCTGGTTTACAGCAAATTGGGTTGAAAGCATAGAGTCGTCATGTACTCGTGCCCCATGCCCCAAACACACACAGTTACAAACTCCCCCACTATCCCCATCCTGCACCAGAGTAGTACACCTGTTACAACTGACGAACCTACATACATACCTCATTATCATCCAAAGTCCATAGTTTACCTTAGAGTTCAGTCTTGGTGTTGTATATTCTGTGGATTTAGACAGATATATATAATAGGCATCCACCACTATGACGTGGTACAGAGTAGTTTCACTGCCCTAAAAATCCTCTGTGATGCACCTATTTATCCCTCCCTCCCTGGTGTCCCCTAGCAACAACTGACATTATCATTGTCTCAAAAGTTTTGTCTTTTCCAGAATGTCATATAGTTGAAATCATACAGTATATAAGCTTTTCAGATTGGCATCTTTCACGTAATAATATTCATTTATGGTATCTTCATGTCTTTTTAGGACTTGATAGCTCTTTTAATTTGTTTGTTTGTTTTTGCTTAATAATCGTCCATTCTCTTGATGGAGCACTGTATTTATCCATTCACCTCCTGAAGGACACTTTGGCTACTTTCATGTTTTGGCAATTGTGAATAAAGTTGCTATAAACTTCTATATGTAGGTTGTTGTGTGGACAGAAATTTTCAAATTTATTGAGTAAATACTAAAGAGCATAATTGGTGGATAATATTGTAAGAGTATGTATAGTTTTTAAAGAATTTCCAAACTGTCTTTGAAAGTGATCGTACCATTTTGTATTCCCACCAGCAATGAATGAGCTTTCTTGTTGCTCTGTATTCTCACCAGCATTTGGAGCTGTCACTGTTCTGAATTTTGGCCATTCTGGTCAGTATGTAGTGGTGTTTGGTTGTTTTAATTTGCAATTTCCTAATGACATATGATGATCTATGATGTTAAACATCTTTCTGTATACTTAGATTTCTTATTGTTGAGTTTTAGGAGTTCTTTGTATGTTTGGATAATAATCTTTTATTAGATATATCTTCTGCAAATATTTTCTCTCGTGGTTTGTCTTCTCATTCTCTTGACAATGTTTTTGCATAACAGAAGTTTCTAATTTTAAACAAAGTCAATCTGATCAATTTTTTCTTTCACCAATTGTTCCTTTGTTGTAATATTTAAAATGTCATCATTAAAACCAAGATCATCTAGAATTTCTCTTATGTTATCCTTTAGGAAATTCATATTTTACACTTTACATTTAGGTCTATGAGCCATTTTGAGTTAATTTTTGTGAAAAGTGTAAGGTATACATTTTTTAAATGTATTTGTTGAAAAGACTATCTTTTCTCCATTATATTGTCTTTTCCTTTGTCAATAATCATTTGACTATATGCATGTAGATCTGCTTCTGGGATCTCTATTCTGTTCCATTGATCTACTTATCTATTCATTTGCCACTACCACACTATCCTGATTACTGTACTTTCTAATAGAAAGTCTTTATGTTGGATGGCGATAGTCCTCCAATATTGTTCTTCTTTAATAATGAGTTGGGTATCTGGGGTCTTTTGCCTCTGCATATTAACAGTAGATTCAGTTTGTCAATATCCACAAAATAACTTGCTGGGATTGTGGTTAGGATTGCATTGAATTTGTAGATTGAGTTGGGAAGAACTGACATTTGTATATTGAGGTGGGAAGAATTGCTATCTTGTTGAGCTTTTCTACCCATGAACATAGAATAACTATCCATGTATTTAGCACTTTTTGATTTCTTTTATCAAAATTTTGCAGTTTTCACACCTATATCTCATATATATTTTGTTAGATTTATAGTTACAGTTTCCACTTATTCTTTGCTGATATATATAGGAAAATGACTTCATTAATTAATTAATTAATTTATTTATTTGGTAGATAAACATCTTATCTTGCAATCTTGCTTTAATATCTTAGTAGTTCCAGGAATATTTTTGTCAATTCTTTTATTTTTCCTCAATTTTATTTATATTTATTTTTGGGGGGTACAGTGGGTCGTTTCAATACTGTAATGATTCACAGTGTATATAGCATAATGTTTTTAAATTCAGACTTTTTTATTGAAACATAATTGATTGTACATATCTGAGGGGTACAGCATTGAATATTAATACCTGTGTGCATTACGTGATTCTCATGTCAGGATAATAAGTATTTTCAACATCATACAATATAATCACTTTTTGTCGTCTTTTACTAATTGCTTAATAAACTTCTTCCCCCTCTATCTCTCCCACTTCTAGTGGCCTCAGTTTTGCTTTCTCCTATTGAAAGTTCAACAAATTATCGANTTAATACCTGTGTGCATTACGTGATTCTCATGTCAGGATAATAAGTATTTTCAACATCATATAATATAATCACTTTTTGTCGTCTTTTACTAATTGCTTAATAAACTTCTTCCCCCTCTATTTCTCCCACTTCTAGTGGCCTCAGTTTTGCTTTCTCCTATTGAAAGTTCAACAAATTATCGAGATTGTTACATCTTTCTTTTAAAACTTATTTATTTTTTAAATCCCACTTATGAGTGAAGACATGGGAATCTCTCTTTCTGTGCCTGGCTTATTTCACTTAACATAATTTTCTCTAAGTTCATCCATGTTGCTGTGAATGGCATAATTTCATTCTTTTTTATGGCAAAGTACTATTATTTGTTATTATTTTTATTATTGTTTTTTACTGTTAAGTTGTTTGAGTTCTTTGTATATTCTGGGTATGAATCCTTTGTCAGATGAGTGGTTTGCAAATATTTTCTTCCATTCGTAGGTTGTCTTTTCACTCTGTTGATGGTTTCTTCTGCTGTGCAGAAGATTTTTAGTTTGATATAATCCCATTTGTTTATTTTTTCTTTTGTTGCTTGTGCTTTGGGGCTCTTATTCAAAAATTTTTTGATATAATCCCATTTGTTTATTTTTTCTTTTGTTGCTTGTGCTTTGGGGGTCTTATTCAAAAATTCTTTGTTCAGTACTATTTCCTGAAGTGTTTTCCTTATCTTTTCTTTTAGGAGTTTTATAATTTCAGCTCTTATATTTAAGTCTTTAACCCATTTTGAGTGTATTGGGTGCAATGACGAGAGGTACGGATCTAGTTTCATTCTTCTACATGGATGTCCAGTTTACCCAGCACCATTTATTGAAGAGGCAGTCTTTTCCCTAATGCATATTCTTGTCACTTTTGTCGAAGGTCAGTTGGCTGTAAGTGTGTGTGTGGGTTGATTTGTGATGAATGACAAAGACAGTTTTATTTCTTCCTTCCTAGTCTGTATTCCATTTAATTCTTTCTCTTGCCTTATTCATCTGCTAGGATTTTTAGTATATGATGAAAAGGACTGTTGAGAGGGGGCATCCTAGTCTTGTTCTTGATCTGAGTAGGAAAGCTTTAAGTTTCTTATCATTAAGTATAATGTTAACAGTTGGTCTTGTAGATTTTTTTCCATTAAGTTGAGGATGTACCCCTCTATTCCTATTTTGCTGAGAATATTTTTTATTGAGAATGAGTGCTGAATTTTATCAAAGCTTTTTTCTGTATCTGTTGATATGATCATGTAGTTTTTCTTCCTTAGTCAGTTGATGTGATGGATTACACCTTTGATTTTTCCAATATTGAGTACAATTATTTTTTTTGTATTCAACTCATAACCTGCAGTCTTTATTACTTTATGTATTATTTCTCACAGCTTTTCTGTTCATCAGAATTTTCTATGTATGTACCATGATCCTGTTATATGTGAAAAACCCAATTCTATTTCTTTCTTTTCAATCAATATAACTGTCTTTTTCTTGGCTTAATGCACTGACTAGAAATATCCATAAAAAACTAATAGCAGTGGTAATAATGAGTATAATTGTATTATTTTCAAACTTAGAGGAAAAATATTCATTCTTTCACCATAAAGCATCATGGTAGCTGTAGGTTTGTCATAGGCAATTTTTTTTCTGGGATTTATTTTAATTAATAAGTATTGGATTTTATTAATTGCCTTTACTTAATCTATTGAAATTGTCTTTTTAAAAATCTATGCCCCCATTTAAAAAAATGTTATAATTTATTTATTTATTTATTTTGTATTGGAGTATTTTCAGACAGACATTCTACCATTTCTCTGTAAATACTTTACTGTACATATCTAGGAGATAAGAATCTTTACATATATATATATACACACACACACACACACACACACACTTTATACACACACACATCCACACATCCACAACAATTTTCTTCCAAACAAAATTACCAACTTTAATATTAGTAATCTGCAGCTTATGTTAAAATTTCCTTTACTTTCTTAAAATGCCTTTTAGCAGTTTATATATTCAGATCAAAGAACAGGATCTACAGAACGTACACATGTGTTACATTTAGTTCTTTCCTAAGACTTTTAATAGATAATATTATCCCTTTCAATGCCATTTATTTGTTACTTTCTTAAAATGCCTTTTAGCAGTTTATATATTCAGATCAAAGAACAGGATCTACAGAACATACACATGTGTTACATTTAGTTCTTTCCTAAGACTTTTAATAGATAATATTATCCCTTTCAATGCCATTTATTTGTTTGAAAAGTATATGAAGCCTATTAGAATGGCCAAACTCAGATCACTGACAACAGGATGTGGAGCAACAAGAAATCTTATTTTTTGCTGGTGGGAATGCAATATTGTACAGCCACTTTGGAAGATAGTTAGTAGTTTCTTTTTTAAAAATATATTTTTTAATTGATATATACTGATTGTACATATTTATGGGGTGCAGAATTGTATTTCATTACAGGTATACAATGTGTGATAATCAAATCAGAATAAATGGCATATTCATCATTGCAAAACTTTATCATTTCTTGGTAATGAGGACATTTGAACTTCTCTCTTCTACATATTTGAGGACATGCAATAACTTTTTTTTTATTACAGAAGCCTAGCACTACTGTACATTTCTAGAACTTACTATTCCTATCTAGTTGTAATTTCGCTTTCATTAACCAACCTCTTGTCTGTTTCTTTTCTTTAATATTATAAATTATATTGATTAATCTTTTAAAGGGGTAATGCTCTTTATATATTATGGAGTTTAATTTGTAAAATTTTGTAAAGAATTTCATATGTCTATTTATACAGAGTTTGGGTCTGTAGTTTTATATTTTTGCAATGTCTTTAGTTTGTAAATCAATATAATTTTCATCTCACAAAATGAGTAGTGATGTGTTTCATTCTTCTATTTTTTGAAATAACTAGTAAAGCATTGGTATTCATTATTCTTAAAGGTTTGATAAAATTTACCAATTAAGTGATCTGAATCTTGAATTTTTATTGTGTAAAAGTTTTAATTATGTTTTGAATTTTTAATGGATAAGAAGTTTTTTAATTTGTCCATATGTTTGTAAATCAATTTTGGTAATTTATGTCATTGAAAAACTTGTTCATTTTAACAAAGTTTTTGAATGCATTAGACTAATGTGTTTAATAATATTTCTTTATTTGTGTAATACTCACAAGGTCAGCCATGATGTTTCCTCTTTCTTCTTTGATATTGATAATGTATAACTTCTTCCTATTTTTTAAGAATTAGACTTGGTAGTGTTATATCTATTTTGTTGATCTTTTCGGAGAACTAGGTTTTGCTTGTATTGGTTATATCTGGTTCTTTTTTTTTTCTTTTTGTCTGTTTTCTATATCATTAATTTCTGCCTTATCTTCATCTTTTTCATTTCTTCTTCTTACATTTGGATTGATTTTTGTTCTTTTTATTGATCTTTAAAGTGAAAGCTTAAATTGTTAATTTCTCACGTTGCAACTCTCCACAATGTTCATTTTTATCTGTATTCATTTTTTTTTATTTTTCTAAAATCTCTACTTTATAATGCAACCACAGATGCTTTCTTATGCTTAATATTAGCCTGACATATTTTCTTTCCTTTTTATTTTAAAATTCCCTGAAAATGAGAATATATTTTTTTAAGATACTTATCAGAATTTTTATAAATATCTGTAGTAGTTGAAAGGTAAACTCAGTAGTTAAGAGCATAGGCTCTGGATTGATTCAGGTTTTCTGGCTTCAAAATCAGGCATTATTACTAATTGGTTTTCCAGCTTTCAGAAAGTTACTTAATATTTCTTTGACTTAGTTACTTTAACTATAAAACAGCATATTTTAAAATAGAAATATATAGTCCCCCACAAAAGAAGTGATTAATATGTAAAAGAAACGTAAAGAGTGTTTAATATGTAAATATATAATTATTTGGTTCTTCTTGAGGGTTCTGAGGGAGAACCTGTCTCATGCCTGTGCCTTAGTTTCTGGTGGTTTTTGGTAAAATAGCTATTTTATATAATAATAATAATATGATGTAATTTCCCTTACTTCAGTAAGAATATTATAATTATATTCAAGTATTGAAATGGGTAAGTAGTCAAATTATAAGGTTTAATTTATCACTTTCATTGTAAAAATTAAATTTATGACTATTCTCTTCACGTATCGTATGCTGTTTCACATAGTAATATATAGTAATATTCTAACATAGCTAGAACATTATGAAAATATAATAAAATTTTATTTTTAAAACTTACATTTGCAAAAACCATACTGAGTACTTATTAAAGCTGAAAAAAAAGTTATGAATCTCATTAAATAATGATTTTATGGCCTGGTACAAGGGAAGACATTGCTTTTGTTATTGTTGTTCTGGATTTCTCTAACAAAAATCAAAAAGGAAAGAGAAAAATAACTTAGGAACATTATTTTTAATTAAATTTATATTTTTTTAATTAAAAATAGGTTTAAATATACAATTTAATTTAAATAAAAACAATTGACTCTTTTAGTACACGTTAGCCAGCTAAAATTGTAGAATAGCACAGAAAAAGAAAAAAAAAATAGATGCAGAGAGAAGAAAACAGGAAAACATAGCCATAGAACCAGAAACAAATGAGGAAGTAAAATGAAAGAAAAAGGAGTGGAAAAATGTTTTGAAGATTTAAAGACATAATCGACTTATCACATAAAATACCTTCCAATGTTCTTCCATGTGCTCTCTTCCTAGAATTTCCCTTGTGGTATGAATTAACTTTTTAATCACTACTAAATCCTTCTTTGACATTATATTTTTAATTATTTAATTCTTAGATAGTCTTCTCTGACTAGATCCTGTTGAGAGATAGTTTTCCTTGGGCGTTAATGGTAATAGCAAAACAAAAATAATAATACCTTCAGTTGTTAGATAAAAATCCAGGCCAAGGTTGCTTCACTACTGTCCATTTCCGTTGCTTATAACAACTGGGTAATTTATAAGGAAATGAAATTAATTTCTCATACTTTAGAAGCTGGGAAGTCCAAGGTCTAGGGAACGCATCAGGTGAGGACCTTCTTTTTGGTGGTGACTCTACTGAGATGCAGGGTATCACATGGCTAGAATGGCCAGAGTATGTAAACTTTTTACATACTCTCCTTATAAAGCCATCAGAACAACACCCATGATGATAACTCATTACTTCATGTATGGATTAATCCAATCATGAAGGCACAATCTTCACTATCCAATCACCTCTCAAGATCCCGCCTTTCAAATAGCATAATTGTATTTGCCACCCTCTTAACACTTTTACAGTGGAGATTGTATTTCCAATACAGGAACATCGGGGGACACATTTGATCCATAGCATTACTATATTATAAATAATTTGTTTTAGTTATAATTAAATGTTCCCTTTACCTGTTAACATTAAAAGATTACAATATTAAATTGTACAAGCATTAGTCCTTTCTGTTTGACCAGTAAGAACAGAAAAAAGTAATGAGCCTCTAGTCCAAATAGGAACTTCTAAGTAAACCTACCGGTTTCTCAAACTACTTCTTATTTTTCTGAATATGGTTTACTTAGTCCTTCTGTTTTATTTTATTTTATTTTATTTTTTTGGTGGCTGGCCAGTACCAGGAACTGAGCCCTTGACTGTGGTTTTACAAGACGGTACTCTAACCCTCTGAGCTAACCAGATAGCCCTGTTTCTTTAAATGATTATATTTGGAGATAGAAATATTTTAAGGACTGTTGTGTTTATTTCTTTAATTGACAACTAAAAATTGTATATATTTTTATGTCTACTATATGCATGCAAATATATTGTACAACATATTTTTATATATGCCTGAGCTAACCAGATAGCCCTGTTTCTTTAAATGATTATATTTGGAGATAGAAATATTTTAATGACTGTTGTGTTTATTTCTTTAATTGACAACTAAAAATTGTATATATTTTTATGTCTACTATATGCATACAAATATATTGTACAACATATTTTTATATATGCATGCATTGTAGAATGGCTAATTAATACTTTCATGTTTGAGTGAGAACACTTAAAATCTATTTTCTTAGCAATTTTCAAGTGCACTGTACAATACATTGTTTATAACTATAGTCATCATGTTGTACCATAGATCTTTTCAGCTTATTCCTCCTGACTGAAATTTTGTATACTATGATCAACATTAAGAAATAAATTTTAAAAGAAGGAATTTTTGTAACCCACATCATTGATCAGATATTTTTAGTGAGGACATTATTTGGAAAATGTCTAACCATTCTTTTAACCTTGAATCTGCTGCAGTCCTAATATCACATCTGTTGTCACCTGGAAATAATTACCTAAAATAAAACAAACACTAAAATGAATCAGTGTGCATGCTTTGAGTCTAATGTGTCTACTGCCAAAAGCAGTGGTCCAAAGGGATAAGTTTATTTAATTCTTTGTTTGCCAGAAAACATAAAGATACAAGACAAAGCTGTGTTTCAATTAAATATCAAAGAAAATCAAAGTCATTAGATTAGTGTAGACCACACAGAGTTCTTATGAAGAAACTTTTGATAAGGGTGTCATGATAAATCCTCTAAAATATATTGACTTTGCCAGACTTAGTCCACATGGCAGAGCTTCCATGCTGCAACCAAACTGTTTCATGTAGAGATTAACCCAGTGATCCTACACTTGAAAGAGAAAGCTCTAGGATATAATTTATATTCAAGCTTCACTGTTCTTTGGGGAAAGGCTGGGTAATCCATACAAATTGCCAAGTGATGAAACCACAAGCAGAAATGGAAATGACAAAAACTGTCCCTGATTCAACTACGTTTAGAAATAAAACTAAATAGAAATTGGTTAAAATAAGTGTCACTGTGAACTCATTAAAAATCATGGCTGAAAATACTGCAAACTACTCCTGATAACACAGAAATTTTTGGCTTGTTAAATTAATATTTTCTGGTAATAGCCACTGGCTGTAAGGCTGCCCAATATTTAATGTATGTAATTATGTTTATAAATTTATAAAAAAATACATATGGTAATAATATTTCTAAAACATCATAATGGAGAAAAATTCCCCTTAATGAAATAATGAAAAACTAATAACATATTGTATCAATGTAATATGAAATGAATAATGTTATAAAACTCCTCCTGAAACAGGCCTATAATGTAGATGTATGGTACATATTTAATATACACAATACATAGATAACAGGAAATAATTATCCAGTTTTGTAAAATAATATTTTGAAGCATAAACAGATTGTTTTATAAATTATATAAAATAAATTAATTGAAAATTGATTTGAAAAATTCAGCACATAAACATATTAGTATATCTGCACACATATACATACATATGAACACGCACATACATAGTTTTAAAAAAGATTTTATACTTTTCTTTTTATCCAAAATATCACATTCTACATGACATATACTTCCAATGCTAAAGGGTTTTCATTAAATAATTTTTCTAGGGGCCGGCCCAGTGGCGCACTCGTAGAGTGCGGTGGCGCTCCCGCCGAGGGTTCGGATCCCATGTAGAGAGCGGTCTGCTCACTGGTTGAGCGCGGTGCGGGCGCGACACCAATGGTTGTGATCCCGTTGCCAGTCGCGGTCCCGTTGTGGTCCCGTTGCCGGTCGCGGTGTGGCACGACACCGAGGGTTGCGATCCCGTTACAGGTCACGAAAAAAGACAAAAAGGAAAAAAAATAAAATAAAATAATTTTTCTAACATATTTTTATTCATTTATAAACTTTGAACAAACATATGCTAGGTATATCTGAGTGTGAAAATAAATGAGAGAAAATGCATGAAATACTTCCTTAATGAATGTATAATATAGTGGAACAGAAATACTCATATTTGCACATGATGATCCACGATCCAAAGAGTGATCAGATAATTGATATCAGAAGGACATAAAAAACGTGGTAAAATGAATA
>NW_007735267.1:23099-23791 GCF_000696425.1 Galeopterus variegatus | reverse complement strand
ATCCAAAGAGTGATCAGATAATTGATATCAGAAGGACATAAAAAACGTGGTAAAATGAATAGTGAGTGGAATTTCAGGATGCAGGAAATTGCACTGCACAAAGAAAATAAGTGGTTCATTCCTGTGTTCTAGATTCAAGGGTGGACACTAGAGTGAGTTTATGTTTATATATGTGTACTCATAAATGAGCTCATGTGTGTTCATGGAAGTAGAATTGTGTTTGTCAAAGGGGTAAAATACTTAGTTGAAGCTATGACCTTTCCTGTAAAGCAGTGCCTGCACAAAGTATTTCAAGTTGCCACCCTTATCACATCTGTGAGTTTACAGCTGCACCACACCATACAGTAGATGTTCTTGTCTGCTGAACAATACAGGTCCTGTCATGTTCTGTCAGCCACACCTCCATTATCTTGGAAGGTATTTCTATGTGCTGTATCTAAAGATGCCATAAATAATCTGTGTACAGACAGATAACAGAACAGAACAACAGGCACTCTTTCTGGTTCTATGAATCTGTAAGTCATCTGTCCATACATATTAAGCCAAGCCTCCAGTTGCTCATATTCACAAACTGGTAGGCACTTGTTGAGAGGGATTAGATGGAAATCAGGCTAAGTTGTATTTGAAATACAAAACTAGATAACTCTCTTGATATCTGAATTGTAATATAAATTTCTAAGAATATAAATTTC
>NW_007735267.1:19467-22867 GCF_000696425.1 Galeopterus variegatus | reverse complement strand
TCATCTGTCCATACATATTAAGCCAAGCCTCCAGTTGCTCATATTCACAAACTGGTAGGCACTTGTTGAGAGGGATTAGATGGAAATCAGGCTAAGTTGTATTTGAAATACAAAACTAGATAACTCTCTTGATATCTGAATTGTAATATAAATTTCTAAGAATATAAATTTCCTAAGTATCAACAGTTCATCTGGATACTGATAGAATTTATCTAGGGTATGGCAAGATTCATGGGATCCAAGATTTTTATTTCATTTGGGGTACAAAGATTAAGAACATTTATGTTGTTAGGAAATTAGTAAATTAGAATTCTGTAAGGCATCACCTCATTCCCACTAATAAAAAGAATAAAATTTGGTATCTTTTCTTCCATTATTCCCTTTTTTAACCCTGCCTTATGAGCTGTTACATAGACTTTTCTTCTGTCAAAACATTTACTGATTATATTTTATATACTTACAATTACACAAGAGTAGCAATACTTATTGATTTTGCTTGAGGACTATTTACTATATTTAAATCTCAATATAAACAATTACAATTAGCTATGTCAAGCTCTGTATAAATTTTATCTATATGTTAGATTTTGCAATCTACTATACAAAGTGTATAGGAAATAAATCCTTGCTGCTACTAGACTTGCCCACATGATAAGCAGCTTAAGCACAAATCAATGTTCTCATATTTCTAATACTGACCATCTGTTCTTCTACATTACAGTCAAAACTATATTGATACTCATTAGGCTCTCTAGCCCTTTGAAAGAACAGTGGTTTGGATATTCATTAAAAAATATATATTTTAGTATCTTATTGTGAGCAGTGTTCAAGCCAGTGGGGATATAGAGATAAATGAGTGCTATTGGTTAAATGTATCCTGAAAGCTCATGTGCTGGAAATTTGACCCATTGTAACAGTGTTGAGAGTGTGGGAAATCTAATTTAGGGACTGAAAAGTGGGGCTTTGAAGAGGTGATTAAATTGTGAATTGGGTGAGAAGACTGTTCCATCAGCAATGGATTGATCCAATCATGGAGTAATGGGGAGGTTCTGATGGCTTTATAGGGAAATCAAGTGAGCCCAACCCAACTACCAATATAAATAAAACATTTCAAAGTGAGAAGTTGAGTCTCGCTCTTGCTTATCCATTCTCACCACGGATACCCTGAGTTGCCGTACAAAGCCACCACTGAGAAGACGGCCCTCACCAAATGTGTTCCTTGGACTCTGGACTTCCCACCTTCCATACTAAAGGAAATAAATTGTGTTTCTTTTTAAATTATCTAGTTTCAAGAATTCTGTTATAAGCAATAGAAATGGACTAATATAATACGGTAACAATAATTTTGCCCTTAAGAAACTTATTTTCTATTAGGAGAAAGAAGGTGATTTGCTTTGTGTTCTTCCTACACTACTTTGTGTGTGGAGGGGGGGAGCGTATGCCCTTATTTATACATGTGTAGGTAGGTAGATAGAAAAATACATGGAATTAATATTCCATTTCTGTAAGTTATTTCATCCAATAATAATATTTCAACAGCATATTTTAGACTATCTAGTGTAAATTGTGAGGCCTGTTGTACACTACTGTTTGTTTTCTTTCTTTGCAGTATGTGTTTCCTTCAAACTGCATCATGTGGTTTTCTCATCATGCCTCAGCTACTTTGCTCTGCTGCTCTGGAGGATGAAACCTGTTTATGTCTTTGAATCCATAAGCATCTCTTACATTAAGGATCAGTTCAGTTATACTTGGAAGGGCACCGCTTTCCTCTCATCCCCAACATATTCTTATTCACTTGCTCTCAAAAAGCATATAGGTCGTTATTCCTCTCTAATGCTGAGACTCCATCAAATTTCTCTGTCTTTTTAGCTCTCAGCAGTGTGTAACTAAGACTTATTGATCTTCAGATTGGAATCTTGTCCAATATAATTTGAGTTTATTCACTGAAAAAGGGAAACTAAAATCAATAACTTTGCAAAATTAATGAGATTTCCCAACCATATAATTATAGAAATATTTGAAATGTAAATTTCTGAAACCATCTCAGTGAAGACATAAAAATAATGTGTAACACTACTATGCCTAAAGGAAGGAATGAAATATACAAGGCCTTTAAATTCCTAAAAATAAATATTGAATATTTTAAGCATAACCATCAAAACCATGAGTGAAATTTCAGTCTTTTCCTAATGAGGTTAAAAACAAACAGAAATGCAGTTTATTTAGCTTGATTCACACTTAATTTTATATATGTATATGTATTATATAGTATTAGTGAAAACAAAATTGCAAATAAAATATACAGAATGTAATACAATGATACTGATTTATAGAGAACCTAATTGCTAAGTCTAAGATCTACTGTTTATAAAAAATGTAAGCAACAAAAGTTCCCCATCATTCTCTGATATTATCTCTAAACAGAACAGAAAGAGCAAATGGTAACACAAACTAATTGATTTACTTTTTATCTTATGTATTTCTGCCTTTCTTAAAATTCTACCAGGACAGAAATCATGAAAGATTTATTCATACTTCTGTATATTGAACTTAGTATGGTGTCTGAGTCCATAAGAAGATCTCAATAGCCCTTCAGTGGATAAATAATAAAAATAAATTTGGTTATGCTTGCAAAAGAAAACATAATCAATATAAATTTCAAACATTTATATGAAGCATGAAAAGCAAAAATATAGGCTGATAATATTATATTAGAAGTTTTATTGACAATTAACTGTGCAATTGCTTTCTGCAGAAATTCAGGATCCAGGATGTTTAAGTACAAAATTTGCTTAGCAGCAGACAGTCATTCCAATAATCTTACAGAGACATCTCACCAAAAGGCATGACATATATATGGTAAATAAGCCCCTAGTGCAATTTGTATGTAAAGTAAAATAACTAAGCCGGCAATTTGACACAGAAGTGAGACATGTGCTTAACAGAGGGAGTTTATTTTTTATGTGTGTCCATCAGTCTGTGGAGGGTTTGGGGAAGGCAAATGAAAGATAAAACATTTGCTTTCTTGCTCAGTCCTTGATGTAATTTATTATTAATTAAGTTTAACTTTTACTGTATTACCACAGGAGTTCATGTTTGACCAAAAAAAAAAAAAAATAGAACTCTAGAGGCTAGATTTTTTATACACTTAACTAATCACTAAGCAAAAAATCTAGTGACCAGGATTTTTCACTAATTGTGTACCTGAATAAACAAATAATTAAGATTACTTGCCCTCTCAGTCATCAGTAAACTAATGCTAACTGAAGACCCTTTTCCTTTTTGCCTTCACCATGGATTAAAAGTGTAGACTGAAACTGAGGCAAAGAATATCATCAATTAAAGTATGAAATAAATACATCTTTTCATAAGCTGAATAAAATTTAATATTGAATCATTA
>NW_007735267.1:14830-18621 GCF_000696425.1 Galeopterus variegatus | reverse complement strand
ATGGATTAAAAGTGTAGACTGAAACTGAGGCAAAGAATATCATCAATTAAAGTATGAAATAAATACATCTTTTCATAAGCTGAATAAAATTTAATATTGAATCATTACTGAATAATATTTTCATGTTTTCCAGATGTTAATACTTACCCTATCATTTAAAAAAGAATCACATTAGTGTTGGAAATTATTTATTTGATACCAGTTGTTAAATATCAGTGAGTTACCCATTTGTGCACAAAGATGTTAATGGCACAGAAGGATCCTAAGAAAAGCAAGTCTTTAATGGAAATTCAGTCTTGAATTTCCTGATTAAAGCAGTAAGAACAAGAATATATTCAGGAATTTCAATGCACAATAATGCAGTATTTGACGTTCAAGATTGAACTCATGAAGCAAGAAGTCATTTTCATGACTAGTTTAATAATTTTCTTTGAACTATATGACTATAACTACATTTAAGACAATTACAAAATCCACATAACAGAATAAAAGAAAATTACCTAAATATTAGAAAAGATCTTATTGTAAAGTATGCTATAATCTAAAGAGTACAAATTCTTTGAACTCTGGTCCTCCAAAGTAAGACTTCTATACCATGTTTCAGATATCTAAATTTCTGTTAAACTAAGAGATAAAACATTAATAAATACATGAAATTATGCCATATATCTCTTATGAGAGCGAATACTATACCACTGGTTCATGTAAGGATCATGTACACATACACAGGTGATTAGAGGTGCCATTAGGAAAGAAAAAGTTATCCTAAAAGCATTTCACGAACACTGTGGACATAATTTATTATTTTGTCTATCTATGTCTCTGCAAAGTATAACAGAAAAGAAGCAGAATAAAATGCATCTGGTAAAAAAATATATAGTATAAATACAAAATATGTAGTTTAAGTGCATAAATTTGAAGTTAAAGCCAAACACATAATTAATCAACATCATTAGTCTATTAACTCTACTGAAACTAAAATAAATATTAGAATACTGACTATAGGTTTTAATTGGAATTTCCCAACTGAATAATGACAAATTACATACTTCTGCCACTTAATGAAATTTTATTGAATTGTAAAAACCTTTCTTCCAGAAAGCAATGATTATAGAGTAATAAGTCAATTCTATATTTAGAAAAAATAACTGTTTATTGCATGTGTATTACTTATCTAACATTTTATTCATGTCTTTTTGTATACATGATTTTATATATGATAAAGATTAAGTGCTTTTCCAAGTTATCAACCTTTATAACAATAATACTTTGAAGTATTTGTTGCTTCTGTAAGTGCACGTTAATTCTCTTAATGTTATAATTATCATAAACCTAATGTGTTCAATGTTGATGTTCATCTTTATATGAAATGGTTAGTATTTTTGAGAAATTGTGATTTGACAAAATATAAATGTAAATTTTGTCAATGATTTAATGTGACCAAATCTGTTCATCCTGACCATTCCGTGTTCAAGTTCCCCCTCCGCCCTTGGCTTCTTCTCTTATAGCTCAACATGTTCTACCTGGGAAATCAGTTCTATTCATTGATGAATACACTCAATTCTTTATTTTAAATCAAGTTTTCCTTGACATTCTTCAGATGCACATTTTTTTTTTCCTTTTTTGTCTTTTTTCGTGACCCGTAATGGGATCGCAACCCTCGGTGTCGCGCCCGCACCGCGCTCAACCAGTGAGCGGACTGGTCTCTATATGGGATCCGAACCCTCGACGGGAGCGCTGCCACACTCCCAAGCTGTGCATTCTCCAGTGCACCACCGGGCCGGCCCAAGATGCACATTTTTATATCGATATTGAAAACATCCAACATATACTGGGTATTTCCACTTTGAAACCCCACAGTCACCGTACAACCGCTTTTCCACCTTTCTACCAATATTCAGGTCAGGTCATTTTGAGCAGCACTCTCTACAGATGATTGTGGCCATTGGCCAGCTATTCCCAATTCTCTCTTCTAGTCAGATATTAAACTTTAATTTTCTGGCTCTGTTATTATTATTATAACTATGCCCTCATTGTGGCTAATGAGAAATGTTACCTCCATACTGAGCATTTATTTACTTTTTGAATTTTTCCAGAACATTCTTTTTTTACTTTGTCATGGCAACTAGCAATGTTTAAGAATGTGCTTACTACATCATCTTGAGAGAATTTTCTATTCATTTTTAATGAGTATTGTATAATCAAGCAATAAATGTTTGTCACTATAAGCCACTAAGATTTTGAACATTTTTTTTTTTTTTTTACTATAGTGTAACTCAGCCTATCCTTAGTGATGTAGTAATTGGTACACAGATAGGGGATACTAATATAACAAAATCAATTACTGACCATGCGGCAAGCAGGACAAAAATCATAATTGAAGGATTGAAGAATGGAATTTGTATAATGTAGTGGCAAACATTTGGTAAATTGTTGCCTGCAGTAGTGTTATAAACAAATAATGCACCTAAGGAGTTACAGTTCTAAGAGAAGAGCCTGTAAAATAAAAATCATATCGTGCTTTGCTTATCATGATTGGCTACATTTCATAAAGTGCTATAAGGAGAAAATGAGCATATGAANAATATAAATGTAAATTTTGTCAATGATTTAATGTGACCAAATCTGTTCATCCTGACCATTCTGTGTTCAGGTTCCCCCTCCGCCCTTGGCTTCTTCTCTTATAGCTCAACATGTTCTACCTGGGAAATCACTCCTATTCATTGATGAATACACTCAATTCTTTATTTTAATCAAGTTTTCCTTTACATTCTTCAGATGCATATTTTTATATCGATATTGAAAACATCCAACATATACTGGGTATTTCCACTTTGAAACCCCACAGTCACCGTACAACCGCTTTTCCACCTTTCTACCAATATTCAGGTCAGGTCATTTTGAGCAGCACTCTCTACAGATGATTGTGGCCATTGGCCAACTATTCCCAATTCTCTCTTCTAGTCAAATATTAAACTTTCATTTTCTGGCTCTGTTATTATTATTGTAAATATGCCCTTATTATGGCTAATGAGATATGTTACCTCCAGACTGAGCATTTATTTACTTTTTGAATTTTTCCAGAACATTCTTTTTTTACTTTGTCATGGCNCTATAAGCCACTAAGATTTTGAACTTTTTTTTTTTTTTTTACTATAGTGTAACTCAGCCTACCCTTAGTGATGTAGTAATTGGTACACAGATAGGGGATACTAATATAACAAAATCAATTACTGACCATGTGGCAAGCAGGACAAAAATCATAATTGAAGGATTGAAGAACGGAATTTGTATAATGTAGTGGCAAACATTTGGTAAATTGTTGCCTGCAGTAGTGTTATAAGCAAATAATGCACCTAAGGAGTTACAGTTCTAAGAGAAGAGCCTGTAAAATAAAAATCATATCGTGATTTGCTTATCATGATTGGCTACATTTCATAAAGTGCTATAAGGAGAAAATGAGCATATGAAATAATTTGCTGCTGTTACAAAAAGGAACGAAAAGAAATAGAAAGCTTAGGAATTTGGAACTAGGTAGGTTGGAAAAGGCAACTGCTTCCCACAACCAATGTGTAAAGTATAAAGCTAAGAAAGTTTTGAGCAACAAAGTGTACTCAGAACTTATCCTTTCATCCTGCATGGGTGAAATCAAAAGCATAGTAGTCACACTCATACCCTCATTGCTAAAACTGTTTGAGGTGATGTTCAGGGAATTCTTTTTTTTTTTTCATTTTGTCTTTTTTCGTGACTGGCAACGGATTGCAACCCTCAGTGTCGCGCCCGTACCGGAC
>NW_007735267.1:11298-13579 GCF_000696425.1 Galeopterus variegatus | reverse complement strand
ATAAAGAATGCTAGTAGTCATTTTTGCTATTTAACAAACATTTCTATTCCTTCCCCATTTGGGGAACATGGTAGAATTTTACTTTTGGTGCTGCTTGTGGTTGTGTGGAAACATTTGAGAAGTTCTGGCTAATGAGTTTATGTAAGTAATGCATGTACTTGACAGTTGGAGATCTTAGGAATAGCTTCTTCTACAATGGCACCCAGCAATATTTGATAGAGACTTCTCCATCAGTCGTGCTTGGGTGGCTGATTAGGAGACAACCCCTCTCCCATCTGTTACTCACTTTCAGTGGAAATATAGCATAAAGAAGACGTATACTTTCATCGTGTTACGTCATTGATATTTGTGAGTGTCTAAGACTGAAGCATGATCAAGCCTTTGGTAAATGACACAGTGAAGTGTGCTAATTTAGTGAATTTTCTATTCCCAATGAAATCAATTCCTCAAAGGCCAAGAAGGCTACAAAAATTAAGGCCTTATATGCTATGACATATTGTAGAGGAAATGAGCTAGGTAGTGAGTTTCCTGATGTTTTGTTCCCAAGTGTAGTCTAGTGATTTACTAAGGCTGAGAGGTCAACTGTTTCTTCTGGTACTACTATGACGAAAAGCTTTTTTAAAGTCCAGGAATTACAGACTGGGAGAACCAGGATCCTTATATTATTTGTGATAGAATTAGATTCTGATTAGTCACCTCCTAATAGTCATTGTGACTTTGCATTTGTGGGCCTGAAGCTTTGCACACCGTAACTGAAAAGACTGAGTCCTTTTTCCTCTCCAAATGTTTAGTAATTATAGCATATAATACTATAACAGGCATAGAACTAGAATAATATTAACTATAGATCTAAAAGTACACCAGTAAGACCAAATAGTATAATCTTCAATAAAATTTTATAAGTCAGAAAATAAACTTAAATGACTAGAAAAATGTTCCAAATCCACATATCTACTAAGTATATCTACTAGATGATGTTCCAAATCCACATATCTACTAAAAAAATATCCTACTTACCACATATAACTTAGAGAATTCTAGGAGGTAAGAAAATCTCAAATACACCAAAAGGAAATCATAGGAGTTTGACCAATTTAAAATACTTTTCTTACTCTTGGTGATATGCCTTTTCTTTGCAATACACTTAAAAATAAAATAAGATAAAAAAGAAAAACAGGCCTGAGTCTGATTGGAAAGCTAGCCTATTCCTGTTTCACCCTTTGTTTGGCTTAAGGGGTAAAATGACAAGTACTTTACAATTGCATTGCAAGAGGAACTGTAGGATCCTGGATCATTTTGGAAACCTTTGAAAAAGCAAAAAATCAGATTTCCTTTTCTGATACTTTTGCTCGAGGAAACGTCATATCTTATTAGGCCACCGTCCATTGTGCTGGACCAGTTTTTTTTAACGATGCTCACTCCCATCTGGGCTGTCATTACTATAACAATTCTGATAAAGGAAGTGGAAAACAAGTTCTCCCAACCTGAAGATATTTTAAACTCCTCTTGATAATAGTTGGATAAACTCCTACATATTTTAATAGCAAGAAATAATTTGACAAGAATTCAAGAAGTTTTAAAAACACTATTTTAAATCAATTTGCAGGGTACTACAATAAAACCCTGAGTTAGCCTGATGCTGCTTCACTTTTACATGAACAGATAACACTTTTCCAAACCAAGGAAGAATATAAAAGCATCAAGATATTTTTCTGTGTAGAGCGTTTGTTGGAGGACTCATACGATGGCAGTCAGTGAAGGGAAATTTCCTGCATGGAAGATTACAATGTGTTGAGCACAGTGCCAACATTTCTGTTTGCTAAGTTTTCTAAATAAATAAATAAATAAAAACACCCTTGCAGGCTGTTAAAGGATAAAATTTTAAACAGAAATGATAAAGGAACACTACCTGTGGGTATTTAGAATTGACAGTCATCCATGTGAGTGAAAAGAAAAAGTTTTGGTATCTGAAAATAACTTAAAACTCTAAAGACCAAATGCTGCACACGTGAAACTTACTTAAATATTAACAGCAAAAAACAAAGTAAAAACAGTGGCTAGCAGGGCAATCTCAGGAGTCAAGATTCCTTTTTAGAGAAATACAGTGCTTGGTTTAGCCTTGAAATGATTTGGCTTTTAACACAAAGATGAAATATAACCTTTGATTTCCAAATCTCCCAGCTACCTGGATAGAAAGTTAATGTATTACACTATTTGAACAAATTTCCCTGAAATGTATTTCATTGAATGTAATGGCATTGTTAGAGCTCATTTTTGTTCT